>NW_018180527.1:0-264 GCF_001263595.1 Phalaenopsis equestris
GATCGAGTTTAAAGTCTGCGCCATTAACTCGATCACGAAGAAGAAACTGGAGCCGAAAGATTAAGAGGGCTGCTAAAGTCTAGATTTATTAAGAAATGTCTATTGATTAAATTCCTCAATAGGAGGAATTGGAATTGTTGAAAACCAGTCTGCTTTTGTAAGAGAGTAGGTTCCATCCCTTAATGGACACAAATGGATACGAAATTATCCAAAAAATCACTGATACTTTACCGTTACCTCATGGACATGTTGAGTAGAGGAGAA
>NW_018180528.1:0-264 GCF_001263595.1 Phalaenopsis equestris
TATCTAATTTTAAAAATTAATTTTCATAAGTATGAAATTTTATAATATAAATTAAATTTATCTGGTTAAATTTTATTTTTGCATAATTTGTATTGTGATATTTTTGATAAAGAATAGTTAAATTATATATATATTTTATATTAATAATTAATTAAATCTAAAAACGTGCTTATAACGTGTCCAGTCCAATTTTTTTCAGTTATGTCATTTCTTCGTATAGTGTTGTGTCCATGTTGACCTCATTTTTAGCGAGGTCTAGTCTTC
>NW_018180529.1:0-264 GCF_001263595.1 Phalaenopsis equestris
CTATTGCAATGTTTATCACATTTTAAAGGTTGAGAATCACAAAATTTGATTCCACATTGCTTTAGGAGCCCCTCTTATTGCAATATTTCACATCACATTTTAAAGGTTGAAGATCACGAAATCTGATTCAGCATTGCTTTATAAGCCCCTTCTATCTCAATGATTCATATTTCATTTTAGAGGTTGAGGATCACGGTATCTGATTCCACATTACTTTAGGAGCCCCTCCTATTGCAATGGTTCATATCACATTTTAGAGGTTGA
>NW_018180530.1:0-264 GCF_001263595.1 Phalaenopsis equestris
TCTAATTTTTATCTTTTAAAACAACGATTAAAATATTATAAAAATATGATTTCATTCTACATAACAGCTTTCTTAAAATGGGCTCAAATACATTTATTTAACAATGAAAAACCAATATTATTTTCCTCCATAAACAAAAAATTAAAGGAAAAAAAAAATCATTTTTTACATTTATAACAACTCATTCTTTTACAATACAAAAAAATTTCATTATTTTAAAATTTAAAACCGAGATACAAATTTAAATTTTAAAAAAAAGGCATA
>NW_018180531.1:0-264 GCF_001263595.1 Phalaenopsis equestris
TGTTTAAGGTTTTATGTCTTATGTTTTAATTTTGAATACTGTTGTTAAAATTAGAGGATGTGTTCATTCATGTGTTATAGTGATCCATACTAAAGGTCTGGCAAGTATAGAAAGACATGCAAGAATAATAACAAGAGCATAGTAAAAGAGGTACGATAAAAAAAGAGACAGTAGAACATAAAATTGCGTAACTTGGCCTTTGCCACTGTTACAAAAGGGTTAGTATAATATAATATAATAATGGGCAAGAAATTGTAGGAAATC
>NW_018180532.1:0-264 GCF_001263595.1 Phalaenopsis equestris
TTATTATTATTATTATTATTATTATTTTTTGGTGTTAGCTTAATCAAGTAAGCTAAGCTCTAAATGCTTCCAACAGCCGCATAACTGCAAAAGTTTACTTATGTGAAACAAATCAGTCCTCAGGAGCACATGAATACTTCTAAATTCTTCTCATTTTGATGTGATATGAAAAATTTAAGGGATAAGGATGTAAAATTAAAAGTTTAGTGGTTAAATATGTAAATACATACGAAATGGGTGGTTTGCATGCAAAACAAGCATAAG
>NW_018180533.1:0-264 GCF_001263595.1 Phalaenopsis equestris
AAGGTGGGACTCGAATTGTTAGGCATATTGGGGGTGGTCGGAGGCTTGTATGATAGCCTTTTGTCATTCCTTAAATAAAATACAAATTAAGTGCAATAAAAATAGTAGGGTGAAGTGTTGAAATAGTCATCGAGTATATACATAGGGCCGATTGGGGACGGTTAATTTGATAGGGTTGATTTGAGAGGACTGAGTGACGAGCGGCCAATTTTAACAGATTCTCTGTACAATCTCAGCGTCTTAAACAATAAAAGTAGAATTATG
>NW_018180534.1:0-264 GCF_001263595.1 Phalaenopsis equestris
AATAGAAGTTTTGAATTGGGTCAAAATGAAGGTGTGAAGGTTTTTAAAAGTTATAGTAGCTTCAACTTTATTTTTTTAAATATAGACTCATGTCAGTCAAGTGTGGTTATCAATCAAATTAAAGAACCGTTGTTTATTAGTGTAACTAAGACTGTGAGAGGGTCCCCATAAGTCGTTGTGAATAAGAGAAAAAGTAGCGGGAGGTGTTTAATTGTGGGGTAAATAAAGAACACAATGATGTTTAGCTAACTGACAAATTTCACA
>NW_018180535.1:0-264 GCF_001263595.1 Phalaenopsis equestris
AAAAAAAAATTATTGTATCTTTTCATGGAGATAGACATGCTGGGTTGCTAATAAGCAGTCTCTTTCATTGATCGGAAGGTTAAGCTCAGTACAGAGGAAAATGGATCAATTGATCGTGAGATGTACTAGAGGCTAGTAGGCCGCCTGATCTATCTGTGTCACGCTCTACCTGATATCTCTTTTGTTGTAACTGTGGTGAGCAGCTTCATCCATGATTCAAGGAAGGGTCATATGGATGTAGTGTATCAAATTCTGAGATATGAA
>NW_018180536.1:0-264 GCF_001263595.1 Phalaenopsis equestris
ATTAGTAAATTTAATTTTTTATTCTATCCAATGATTTTTTAGCTCCATTAGTTTTAAGTGATTTTCAAAAAGCATTTAATTCAAAATTCAGATTTTGATTAAAGGATGGGGGTCAACAAAAATCTTCTGAATCGTTAAAACATAGAGTGAATGAAATGGTGGATATCTTTGAGCAGGCAACCAGAGGAAGGTACAATGATGTCATTCAAAATATGCAAGCTTGAGTTTATCGGTAGCGAGATCGGGAAAACATATTCAATATAT
>NW_018180537.1:0-264 GCF_001263595.1 Phalaenopsis equestris
TCAAAATTAAGGGGGTGTTTGGCTTCATGACAACAATTCTATAGCAGAAGATGCTGTCAATTATTTCAGTAAACATTTGTAACAATCTGCTGATCCTAGAATTCCCATTGACAATTCTTTTATCACTAAGGAGTTAGATCTAATAAGAAGCTTACAGTTAATTGGTATTCTAATGAAAATGAGATTTGGATGGCTAAAAACTCCATTGACAGCTCCAAGTCTACTGGTCCAGATGGTTTTACTACTGAGTTTTACAAGAAGTCT
>NW_018180538.1:0-264 GCF_001263595.1 Phalaenopsis equestris
AATAAAATTCCAGTGCAGCACATTACAAAATAAAGATAAACACCTTACTTAATTGTGAATAGCAAGATCACTAAATTTAAAAAAAAAACAATTAAAATAAAAATTAATAATATAATAATATTATTTTAAAATATAGACGTCGTATGTCATGTGCTAAGTCGTACACCAGGGATATTCTCCATGCTGAATCACTCTCAGTGGTGAAATCTTCCAACCTATTTGCCCACAAAAAATAGTCACAGTTTTCGTGATTCTTTGTGGACA
>NW_018180539.1:0-264 GCF_001263595.1 Phalaenopsis equestris
ATTTTCACCATATATTTTGATCACATTCATGAGCTACCCAAAAATTACTATTCATGGTGAAAATTTGATAAGAAGCTTTGGAAAATACATGGATTTCTTAGTTTAAGCTTTAAGAAGTTAAGTTTAGCGATTTAGAATTGAATTTGGAATTGTTTTTGAATTTTATACATTTTTTTTTTGAAATGACGCTAAGAATGAAGAGTATCAAAAGAAAGGGTCAATTTGTTTCAAGAAAATTTATCAGTTCAAGAGCTTAGGATCAAT
>NW_018180540.1:0-264 GCF_001263595.1 Phalaenopsis equestris
TTGAGTAAAGGTTAGATTAACTTGAGATTAAATCATTAATAGATCAAGACTTCAAACACACATTTTGTGTGTTAAAATAAGTCATACAATGGCACACTGTGGCGCGAATATTTTACTCCCTTATGCCTGATACGCCTTTATGCTATCCGAACTAGTGGATTTGCAGAAGAAAACCTGGCTTTTTCCTCATTGAACAGTTTATCGTTTTCTCTTTTTCCAGCAATAAAATTTTGGGATGATTGCATACATAGCATCTTAAACATT
>NW_018180541.1:0-264 GCF_001263595.1 Phalaenopsis equestris
AACTTAGGCTTCTTCATCAAACTTTTGAACATTTTTGCTGCGACATCATCTTTGAAGGAGTACTCTATTCAACCTATCTAAAATCAATGGGTTCTATTTTCCATCTGTCATGTACAGTCCCCGCTAAAAAGATTGCTGGTTGGACTGACTATACTGCTGAGTCTGCTACTACTGAGAGTAATCATGTTGTAATGACTGTTGGGAATCTTGACAAGTCTGTTGATGACTTATTTTATGTATGTGTTGTAAATATCTTTCAATACT
>NW_018180542.1:0-264 GCF_001263595.1 Phalaenopsis equestris
CAATAATAAAATTTATTACATAATTAACACGTTGACGTTTTACTAATTTATTATGTAGTAAATTTTGCTTTTGTAGTTTCCAAAATTTCACTGTTACAATCCTTTTTTAAACAAATTTACCAAGCAAGAGCAGAATTGACATTTTTCCAGAAATACCTGCTTTGCAGCTATTTTCAAGCAACTGCACCAAATAGACAACCAGCTTCCCGCAGCTACTTCCCCGCAACAACTTCCTGGGCAGCGCAACTGCAGCTAAAAAGCTAG
>NW_018180543.1:0-264 GCF_001263595.1 Phalaenopsis equestris
CCATGCATTGACTGACATGATTGAGTCGAATATAGCGAGAGGGGTGGAGGAGATGGAGTGGTAGTTGGGATCGAGGATACCAGCGGAGTTCACGACAATGTGTGGGAGGATTTGAAGGTTTTTTCAGTGAGATCGAACACTGAGCGAACAACGATAAAATCGGAGACATCAGCGTGGATAGGGATAACGCGGGGGATGGTGGCAGAGGAAGAAGAATTGATTTCTGCAGCAAGGCCAACAATAGGATTTTCATTAAAAGCTCGA
>NW_018180544.1:0-264 GCF_001263595.1 Phalaenopsis equestris
GCGACCCCCCCCCAAAACAACCTTTCTTTCTTTTTTTGTGCCGACAGCTGGCTAGTTGTTTAATTTGTGTGTTTTGAAAAAAACTGATTCTAAATAAATGACCATTCTACCCATGTTCTAGATAATTTGTTTAGTTGTTTGGTTTGTGCATTTAGAAAATAGCTGATTTGTAGTTTTTTGTGGACAAAAAACCATTCTGACAGACACTATGTTGTTGTTTACACTAGAACATTAACGAAAGTCAAACACTTAAACAAATTGAGA
>NW_018180545.1:0-264 GCF_001263595.1 Phalaenopsis equestris
CATAAAATTATGTATGAAATATTTATTTCAATCTTATAAAAATAATGATAGTGATATTTTTTATTTGATGTTAAATATATGAGTGATATGAATATAAATATGGTTGTTTTAGGGTTAGAAATATAAATACATAAGATTTGTTTGGTATTTATGTAAATGCTCCTTAAAAATTTTCATTTTTTTTTCATACTTACAACAATTAAAATGAGTCCATCAAAGATAAGAATTTAGCTTGAAAATCAAATAGTACTCAACCAAAAAAAA
>NW_018180546.1:0-264 GCF_001263595.1 Phalaenopsis equestris
CACTCCACACCACACAGCTCCATAACTCCACACACAGCTCCACAACCACACCCCACAACTCCACACCAACACAACCACGCAATAACACAACCTCCACACAACACACAACCACACAAATACAACCAATTACTTCACAACTTTATACAACACATAACCACACACAAGCACACCCCACAACTCCACACCACACACAACCACGACTCAAAACTCCACACCACACAGCTCCATAACCTTCACACAACCGCGCAACCACACCAACACTTG
>NW_018180547.1:0-264 GCF_001263595.1 Phalaenopsis equestris
ACACATCCTTTATCAAAAACACATCCACCACAACACCATCACCTATACACATCCGCCAACACATCTTCTAGCACAAATATAACAACACACCAACCATCACCTCCGCAACACCACCACCTCCATACATCCACAAGCACATCCTCTAACACAAACACAACCACATAAATTACTACCTCCACAACACCACCACCAACTTATAATCTAATATAAACATAACCACACACAACATCACCACCTCCACACACAAACCAACGTACATCACCA
>NW_018180548.1:0-264 GCF_001263595.1 Phalaenopsis equestris
TCTGGGATGTTCTGAAAGCTTCTGGACAACTTGCACGTCCCATGCAGTGATTCAATGATTCTAAACACTTGGAAAGACTCTTGGATGAAGTGATGTGCCTCTTGGAATGAACGGATGGGATGAAGAGATGTGTCTCTTGGAGAAAATGAAGAGTTTTTGTTTTTTTTTAATTAGAGGGGCTTGACGCCTCTCATGACAAGTTTTAGGAGGGGAATTAGAGAAGTTTTAGGAGTTTTTAGAAGGATTTTAGAGAGAGTTTGGTGT
>NW_018180549.1:0-264 GCF_001263595.1 Phalaenopsis equestris
AATCAAAATTAACCAAATTTAAGTTATTAATTGATAAAAAATTGATGCAATTTGGATGATCGTTTGAACGGATTTGGGCCATTCATTTTCAAATCACATAAATGAACGGCATTCATTCATCATCCCACGTACAACATTCAACCATATGTGTTTAATCCTGAGAATCAAAGCTACAAAACACAAATCTAATCTGGCCAAACATCCAAACAAATTCTATGAATCTAACGATCAATTTCCTATGGTGTTAACAATTTTCTTCACAAA
>NW_018180550.1:0-264 GCF_001263595.1 Phalaenopsis equestris
ATAGGATTTCAAATGTTTAGAAGCTTAAATGTGGTGTTATGATCAATAGGAGCATACCTATTCTTTAATTCTTTCGATATGTAAAGAGTATTGATTAATCTAAAGTTGGTGTTGGCATGTATAATAGTATTGGGTAGGTTCTAGTCTCTCACTCTTACATTACCCACTTTTTTCTCTCTATTGGGCCTACTAGTGCACCTTAGTTCTAATCTTTGGACTAAATAGATAAAAGAATCTAGCCTTCATTCAAGAAACATCAATTCT
>NW_018180551.1:0-264 GCF_001263595.1 Phalaenopsis equestris
TTAATTTTGAAAATACAAGACCAAATCGATCTCATTTATACAATAGTTTAAATGATATGCAAAACACCGCAAATGATGCACCTATCCCAGAGGATAGACACATTACTTGATTGTGAGATTTGATTAAATAAACTAAAGGATTTATGATATCTATTTGGTTTGCAAAACTATTTTTTTATATAAGCTGACAAGTTCCCCTGTCTAATATGGAAGTTTAGATTGAGTTTATATTAAGCTGGGTTTCAAAATTTCCTATAGAGGCAA
>NW_018180552.1:0-264 GCF_001263595.1 Phalaenopsis equestris
ACTTCTACGCCAAGTAAAAAGATTTCCACGAAAAACCATATCAAAAAGATCGGCATTCATAATAGCATTGTTAAGAAAAGAAATAAGATCAAGGTTAGGAGCAACACCACTTTTCTTCTCTAAAGCAGAAGATATCATATTGAAGTCCCCTCCCATAAGCCAAGACTCATTGTTAGGATTAATGATAGTAACCAGATTCTAAAGCTCTAATTGAGCGTGCTTAGAAAAACTGATACACCTAAAATATATGGTGTTTTTAGACAC
>NW_018180553.1:0-264 GCF_001263595.1 Phalaenopsis equestris
GGAATGATATCACATCATTCAGTCAATATGACTGTGAATCAATTTATGAGGCTTGGGAGCGATTTAACAAACTTCTTAGGAAGTGTCCAAAACACGCATTAACCAATTGGCTTATTATGCAAACCTTTTATAACGGATTAGTTGGATCTTTAAGAGCGATTATAGATGTAGTTGCAGATGGGTCTCTCATGTCCAAACCTTATGAAGATGCTTATTCTCTCATTGAGGAAATGGCTACTAATAACTTTTAGTGGCCATCTAAGA
>NW_018180554.1:0-264 GCF_001263595.1 Phalaenopsis equestris
ATCCATTTGGTCTCATTTTTTAAAATTAAAATTCTATTTTCAAAAATAAAATTATATGTTTATTAAATTAAATTATTTAAAAAAAATTTGACAGACAAACAGAAGAAGGGTTGTTGTACTATCTGGCTGATATGAGGTTATTGACCAGCTCCAATAACTTAATCAAGGTCTTCTGTAATTGTAGACACATAACATACCAGAACGAACCTTTTTTCAACCCTTGACAAAGAGCGGTCTGTGCAACTATGGTTTCCAAATCCCTCA
>NW_018180555.1:0-264 GCF_001263595.1 Phalaenopsis equestris
AGGAACCATTCTTCTTCGGAGCATTTACGAACATACCACATAATTCTTATGTATTTAGATATCTAACATATGAGGTTTGATATTTACATGCATATGGCTGATACCTTTGACATCATATAAAAAATATCACAATTACTATCTTTTTAAAACGGAAATTCAGCTTTTTGATGCGTGTTTTTATGACACCGAGATGTCACAAATGTAAATATCAAATTTAAGGTGTTAGATGAGTAAATACATAAGAATTGTGTGGTATGCATGTAA
>NW_018180556.1:0-264 GCF_001263595.1 Phalaenopsis equestris
AAACTTTAATATAAACCGTACTACTCACATGGTTAGGTTGGGGTAGGCAATAGATGCTTTAGATAATTTTTCCAATCTCCTATTGCTTCCATGGATGCTTTGGAGGCTGAAACTCTTGTTGTCTACTGTGCTATCTACAGTGCAGTCAGGTGTAATTTCCAGCAGATGATCGTTGAAACAGACTCCCAATTACTAGTCAACATTCTCACAAAGTTGTTGCCCTGCCCTAGGCACTTATTGATATGGGTTAGAAGAATTAAACAG
>NW_018180557.1:0-264 GCF_001263595.1 Phalaenopsis equestris
TTCTTATGCATTAAAAATCTAACCTAAACTTGCAACGAAGCCATTTCATACAAAATAAAGCCGATGATTTGATAAATCAGAATTTTAGGGATTTCTGCCTTAAATCCTTGGTTTATTAAATTCGTCAGTGGGAGAATTGCATGAAAAGTAAGACATGAAGTTACCTTTACTCAATTATTACGGGTAGGAGAGGAGTGGAAGGAGGAGAAAATGGGAGTTTTTGGTCCCCGTAAGCCACAATCTCGCCGTTGTGTACACATATAG
>NW_018180558.1:0-264 GCF_001263595.1 Phalaenopsis equestris
TTTGTTTTGTTAGGGTTTAGGGCTCCTCCGGCGGCATTGAGGCTACCTATCTCCCTGATATGCTCCTCCGCTGCCGGAGGGGCGTTCAATGATCTGGTTCCTGCGGCTCCTCGTCCGATCTTGAGGTTTTGAAATGGTTGGCATCTGTTTTTGCATGAAGTGTTCTTTAAAAGAAAATGCAAATGTTAAGAAATCTGGAACAGGGAGAGTTTGTGAATGAGGACACAATGACATGATGATTTTTCTCGAAAATTGCATAAAAAA
>NW_018180559.1:0-264 GCF_001263595.1 Phalaenopsis equestris
TCTAAACTACTAAACTAAACTTTTAAAAGCATAAATACGCTTCTTATGCAAATTCCATAGAGGTTTCCTCATTTTTTGCCAAGAATAGTAAATTTTTGAATTCTTTCAAATGTACTCAAAATACACGATGAAAATCCAAAAAAAATTACATAGAAGTAAAGATCTTACCTTAAGAAATCTGAATCTAGAAAATTCTTCTTAATTCCACCAACAAAACTCCACTTAATACTGTGCCCTAGCTCTCCAAAATCACGATTTTGAGAG
>NW_018180560.1:0-264 GCF_001263595.1 Phalaenopsis equestris
TTTGAGTTTAATTTAATGAATTATGGGGTGTTAAGACTTTAGGGGAAAAAAGGTAATTTTAGAATTTAAGCCTTAATTAACTTTTAAGATTAATCAAAGGGTAAATAGGTAATAAATGATCTTAAATAATTTGTCTTGATGATTGAAACATAAAAGGGATCAGTAGTAGCAACCAATCTCATTTTGGTCTTACAAAGGTTAAATGTGTAATTTTTTAAAATTAATGAAATTCGGAAGAATATTTAAAAAGGGGAATATTAAGGT
>NW_018180561.1:0-264 GCF_001263595.1 Phalaenopsis equestris
CAAATGCACAAACCAAACAGCCAGTCATCTTATACGGATGAGATGCTCATTAGCAAATTATCAAGATAAGCTACTTATCAGCAGAAACTGGATAACCTGTAGCTGCCCCAAACAGACCCATAATCTGTTGATGATCAACTTCTGGATAAGCTGACTGATTGTTTGGTTTGTGCATTAGTAAACAGTTGATTCTGGATAAATGACTAATTTGTCTCTATTCTTGAAAAGGTGTTTAGTTGTTTGGTTTGTGCGTTTTGTAAACAA
>NW_018180562.1:0-264 GCF_001263595.1 Phalaenopsis equestris
TTATTGAAAGAATCACTATATATTGAGAGTTGTTTGATTTTTTTAGATATTTGAGCAAATTTAATCATGAGCATGCACACACATTATGTGCAGAGCTTTGAAATCAAAATTTTTCGATTAAAAACAGAAACACTCAACAAATAAATTAAGGTGACTCATATAGAGGTTTTGCTTGATTTGAAAAGTCATATATCCCCACAAAATATAAAATGTTTCTCATTATTTGAATAATGATTTTTATGGTATCTTTTAATCTATAAATTT
>NW_018180563.1:0-264 GCF_001263595.1 Phalaenopsis equestris
ATAGATTGCTTGGATACACTATAGAGGAATGTTTCATTTTCAACGATTGGCTCGAGTGGAATCTTAAAGAAGGTAATATAATGATCTCGAAAGATTATTTAAAAAAACTTGAAAAAGGATCTATAAATGTGATTTTGGTTGAGCCAGTCTCTGTGATTGACCCATATACTGGAAAAGGATGGAGTAAAACTTGGAACAAGCTTAAGAGGGTCCTGAACCAAATCTAGAATGCATCAGCACAAGCTCCCATTCAGATTCTTCAGC
>NW_018180564.1:0-264 GCF_001263595.1 Phalaenopsis equestris
AAATTGCTTTTCCAATGTTTGGAGAACTTTCAAGAGAGCTCTGGAATGAAGTTTCATGCACAGAAATGCCAAGCTATTTTTAGTAAAAGGGTGAAACCGAAAATTAAGCAATGAATTTCAGATTTAACTGGCTTTTGTTCTAGCTGTCTACCCTTGAAATACTTGGGTACCTTATTGCTTAAAGGGAGGACCAGGCAAGTCCAATTTGATGATATCATCTTCAAAGTTTAAGATAAACTCAACAGCTGGTCTAATATTTTTCTT
>NW_018180565.1:0-264 GCF_001263595.1 Phalaenopsis equestris
AATGGATGAAGGAGCAAAAATATATGTGTAGGTCAAGTTTAATGTGAAATGTATGGGTAAGCCAAGTTTTTTGTGAAACGCTCGTGTAGGCCATGTTTTATTTAAAACTTATGTGTAGGTACCTCCATGTTACGTTTTTCCCATTCTTTCCACTATAAAACCTCTCTCTCAATCTCCCTTAATAGTATATATATATCTGTGTGTGTGTG
Organism: Phalaenopsis equestris; assembly: GCF_001263595.1. Lineage (NCBI taxonomy): Eukaryota > Viridiplantae > Streptophyta > Magnoliopsida > Asparagales > Orchidaceae > Phalaenopsis > Phalaenopsis equestris. The sequence continues at coordinate 210 of NW_018180565.1, forward strand.
TTTTATAATTTGGGAATCTTTTAAATTTGAGTATAATGATAATTCTTCTAGTCTC
>NW_018180566.1:0-264 GCF_001263595.1 Phalaenopsis equestris
TTACTTCTATAATTTCTTCTTCTTAAGATATCATTTTTGAATCTTCCAGTGTTTCGTCTTTGTCGAAAAGTTATAAGTTGATGGCAAGTGGTGCACCATGGTACTTGAGGATTAGTTCCTCACTTCTGGTGCTGTCGTGAGCGGTATCGTCGATGTCTTCTTCAGCCTTGTTAATGAGTTTGTCGAACTTGAGTACGATTTGAGGTTCATTTTAGGAATCAAGATCGAGGCTAGATTGGTCATAATCGATTACGTTATCACTAG
>NW_018180567.1:0-264 GCF_001263595.1 Phalaenopsis equestris
TATATATATATATATATATCGAGATAATCATTATTCTCGGAATGGTTATATTAATATGAACGTAGCTTTTCTTTTTTCCTTTTTGGAGTCAAAATAGAAATTCCAACTGTCAATGTTTTGTTATGTCATCTTCGAATTTGAGTGGATTCGGTTCTCTTTCAATTATAACTTAATTTGAAGAAGTCTATTCTAATTATGCCAGCCCAGAAAGCAACCGGTGAAACATATTGGCTCTTTAAGACGAAACGTAAAGGTATTTACTTT
>NW_018180568.1:0-264 GCF_001263595.1 Phalaenopsis equestris
CAAAATGGCATAAAAACAGACAGAAAAATAGTACCTTGGAAGTTGTACGTTCAGCCAAAAAGATTTGAACAAGACTTTTTGCACTTCTAGACAATACTATCTCCTTAAAAAGTCTTGCCTCCTGAAATCGGCAAATTTGCTTAGCGCGTCAGATTGTAAATTATCAAACGGGAAAAGCAGCAGACAAATAATATTTGACGGCTAAGCCAGCCACACTCAAATCCCGGTGCATTTCAAAAGGGTACTCTGCTTTTTTAGTTTGTT
>NW_018180569.1:0-264 GCF_001263595.1 Phalaenopsis equestris
AACAGCCTTCCTCGGGAACAGATCGCAGCCTCCGCGAACTGCCAGACACCAGCCACCGTCCGCTAATCCTGGGTCGCGATCCTCCTGCAGATCGCCTGAACCTTCTACCTCAAGCCCCGTGATCCGTAACTTGTGCGCCGAACACCGCGAACGTCGGGTCGCGATTCACCTCCCTGAGGCTTGCTCTTCCTACGCCGAACCGTCGAGATTGCTCTTCTGCCCTAGCCAAAAAAATCCTCGGCCAAAATCTTCGCCGCCAAAAAA
>NW_018180570.1:0-264 GCF_001263595.1 Phalaenopsis equestris
TTAATTCCTTAATTTGCTTGAAGTGCTTCAAGTGGCCAATCATCAAAAGGAGAAGGAATTGCAGAAGAAGAAAAAGGCGAGGCGGATCAGCGAAGATAATAAAAGGTTTTCTTTATTCGGTTTTCTTCTTCTTTGTTCTTGACAATTTTCTTCCTTGGCTTACGGTGGAGAAAAAGAGAGAGAAAAAGTGAGAGACTCTTTCTTGTAAGTCGACTTGGTTGGTTGGTGTAATTTCTCAAGTAGTAAAATCCTCTGCAACTTCGT
>NW_018180571.1:0-264 GCF_001263595.1 Phalaenopsis equestris
TGTAGGGAATGTGGGCTGGTTCATTGGTTGGAATAGCATTGCAGACTGTTATACTTGTTGTGATCACTTTAAGAAGAGATTGGGAGAAAGAGGTGAGAACTCTTATTTTCTTTCTTCCATCGGCCGCGTTACTTGAGAGGAAATATTATATCAGGAGTTTTGATGTAAGTTTCATGTGCGGATGGTAGTATCTATGTGTTATTGGTAGTATTGTGGTGTTATTTTACCAAAATAACACTATAATACTACCAATAACACCTCCAA
>NW_018180572.1:0-264 GCF_001263595.1 Phalaenopsis equestris
AAAAAAAAAAACCTTTTTTTAATTTAATATGAACTAACGGTTATGTAATAATATATATGAATCTCTTAGCCTATGAATTGTAGACATATCTAATTAAAAGTAGCGCGGTGTTGCCAAACATGACATAGAAGTATCTGATTTGAATAATATTTTAGAAAATAAACACTTTTTGTATGCACACGTGCCCCCAAAGAATTAAAATTTTCTGATAAATAATTTTAAACAAATACATTTTTAACATTAAAATTTTTAAGAAATTATTAT
>NW_018180573.1:0-264 GCF_001263595.1 Phalaenopsis equestris
AAAATAGTGCCGACAATAGTTATCATGTTTATTCTAACTACCTAAAGGATCATCTTGAGTGTAATCCCATGATTAGTTTCCTCCTTCATAATTAATATTCCAGTTAAAGTTGAAAGAATTCTCCTAGCCTGTGTTATTATAATTGCAATAAGGGTTATTTGAGTGATCGTCAATCTCATCGATATTTTCAAAAGAGTTAGTGTCAATCATCTATCCAAATGAATTTTCTTGAATGACTAGGGGTTTATGAGGTTGACACATTGC
>NW_018180574.1:0-264 GCF_001263595.1 Phalaenopsis equestris
AAAAAGCAGCAGAATTCTCCTCTGCCAATATGACTGAAATTCACAACACAAAGGAGCTTAATTTGCTGAAACAAACGCTCTCACCTTCAGAACTCCATGACTCCTCTTCCCAGCTCAAATCTCTTGATTTGGCAAAACAAAAGCAGAGAAGAGAGAAGAATCAGAATTGTAAAGAAATCTGACCCCCTCTGAAACCAACCCCCTTATTCTCAATCTGAAGAGGCAAGGGAGGTGAGGAATTAACTATTTAAGATTTAGAGATCC
>NW_018180575.1:0-264 GCF_001263595.1 Phalaenopsis equestris
TAGGCCCCATGAAACAAATTTATGTGTGGTCTGAAATACCCTCGCCATGCCTTCATACTTTACGGATACGATATGTAATCATACGATGACCCATTCTAATAAATAGAGGGTCCATATCTTACAGGAATTTTATTGATCATTATGGTGCTATTTTTCTCCTCTTCCCCCTCTCTCTCTCTCTCTCTCGTCTCTCTCTCATCCTTCACTACTCTATTCTTTAGGCATGTATCCCAAACATATTTGTTTTTAACATCATAAAAGGTG
>NW_018180576.1:0-264 GCF_001263595.1 Phalaenopsis equestris
CCCACTCTACGAATCGGCCTTTGTTAATTTTTTTCTTAATGTTCGCACTAGAATTACAAGGTGTTTGCCAAATAATTAACCCTAGAGCTTTCTCTTTTGAAGCTACTAGAATGGCATTTCCTACGCTCACCTTTTCCTGCAATTTGCCAACCAACCGCAACGCTCGTAATGTTGCCCCCACCATCAAATTTGGAACTAGATTTGACGACTTGAAGTCATACTCGGAAAGGCCCCGTTCATCGTAATGAAAGTCACCACTCTAGA
>NW_018180577.1:0-264 GCF_001263595.1 Phalaenopsis equestris
TATACCAGATAAGTACAGGAGCTTCACTTCACTTGTTCGCTTCGTTCTGCTCTAGCATATATCCAATCGGGAGAGTTTCATTATGTCGGTTGGGGGTACGGGGGTAACGCCCCTGCGGTGCGGTACGGTACAGAGGTAATTTTGTAATTATATATTCTACGTCAGAGTTACATATACATATGTTGTATTGTAACCCCAAGGGGATAATTGTACTTTTTTTTCTGAATTGAAAGAAAAGTCGTCGCTATGCTCCCAAGGAAGTAG
>NW_018180578.1:0-264 GCF_001263595.1 Phalaenopsis equestris
TTTTTTTCCTATAGAGCACAAATTTTCCTTAGAGTTGTAATGGCCCTTAAAAGTTCAACAATCTAGTCTGACACCAGGTATATTTTTTGGTCCCTCATGTGTTACATTCCCCTTCGAACGAGCTCCTTTATCACGTATGTTCTTTCTCCCACGTTGGTTTGGTCTTACAGAGAAATCTCCTCTCGTTGGGACCGTTGTGCTCATCTTCTTGTCAATGACATAACGCCACGCTCACCACACCTTTTAGGATGTTGAATCCAAAAT
>NW_018180579.1:0-264 GCF_001263595.1 Phalaenopsis equestris
TCTCTTCTGGCATTTGCTTTACTATAAAGATCCATTTTCATCCAACTGCCTCCTTCCTTACTAGTAGTGGTACAATTTACCATGTTTTGTTTTTATTAAGAGATCCAAGATCTACATGCATCACCACTTTCCTCTTGAGAACCTCTTTAGCAACCCGCCAACACCTGGGTATGAAGACAGTGTCTAATAATGCAATGAAAGCTCTATGCAAAGATGAGATATTAGAATAAGAAATAAAGTTTGCAATGTCTAGTTCCCACCCAA
>NW_018180580.1:0-264 GCF_001263595.1 Phalaenopsis equestris
AAAAAAATGTGCACAAACTTGTGTGACAATCAAAATTTATAGTATTTTATGATACTTATGGTGCACATTTGTATATTAAATCTCATGTGTATAAATATGCACCAAATTTTCATGTATATGTATTAAGTCTATGTTATGCTGTAACATATATCATCAATTATTTTTGTGATGTTGTGAGTATTTAATCTATAATATGGTGTATTTTTTAATAACATAATTGAATTGTTTGAACAAGAATCAAACAAAATTTGAATGGATTTTGAA
>NW_018180581.1:0-264 GCF_001263595.1 Phalaenopsis equestris
AAATGGATTTATTGTTTGACAATAACACAGAGAATCAACATTGTTTTAAATTAAGCTTAGGACTCTATTCTAAAAACAAATTAAAATAAGAAATCTCCGCTATGAGATTAATCTTCTAAAGGGATAAAATCACAATACACTTATTTTCTTTGGTAGGATTAGATCACTCACAATTAAAAACGGCATGGAATCGCGAGAGACAATGAAATGTGATGGGCCTAAAAGGCTTTCAGTGAGGAGCTGGGTGAAACCTAAAAGTTAGTT
>NW_018180582.1:0-264 GCF_001263595.1 Phalaenopsis equestris
ATAAAGATGATAGAAAGAAAAAGAAAACCATCCAAAATAGCAATATGGTTCCATCAAAATGACAGCTCTTTGAATGTTCCTAAGATGGCTTCAAAGAAATGATTGAATATATAAGGCAATATGGACTAAAGATGATCAACTTTTTTGTCATTAGTTGAGGAATACTTCTCTGATGCTACAAATAAAGAAGTTGAAAACCATATATTAGTTTGGAAATAAAAAAGGATGCAGTATTTTGCGAGATAAATGAAGCGGGCATATATT
>NW_018180583.1:0-264 GCF_001263595.1 Phalaenopsis equestris
AAAAAAAAAAATTCAATTTGGTATCATTGATAAACCTAGCCAACGGCTGAATCGCATGAACACTTAAGAATTGTTGGATCGAGAGGTAGGAGCTTTGATCATGGTTGGAAGATGAGAAAGACGAGAGCTCCCTCACTAGGTTAACTTCAATTGTCCGTGTGCGTTGTGATCCCGTTTTCGCTTCCCTTTCTAGCTTCACTAAGCGTCAGTTGTCCGTGTGCACTGCAATACCGTCATTGCCTCCCAGCAGCCTACCAGTGCAAG
>NW_018180584.1:0-264 GCF_001263595.1 Phalaenopsis equestris
AAAATCCGCGAAATCCCTTGCGTCCAAAAATGGAAGGTGAGCAGAGCGAAAAATGGAAGCCTTCAGCGGAGCCGATGAGACCTTTTAACCGCGGCCACCACTTTTCCTTCGGCCTGTCATAGAAGAGCAATCTTTTCACCTGCCCGGACTCCGAACTCTCCCTCTGCGAGCCTCTGTTCGAAGCCCTCGGACAAATCCGAACAAATCATTCTCTTCGTTCTTTTCACTTCCTGTGCCGCCACAGTTTTCTTCCCTGCCCTCGAA
>NW_018180585.1:0-264 GCF_001263595.1 Phalaenopsis equestris
TATCATCTGTAGGCAGTTGTTTATGAAAAATTCTCCAACTGAAAAGTGTTATGGATGGTGTTAGGAATTTTTTCCACATACATTCTCTCCATGACATACTATCCCACTGATAAATTTTAGAGTAAATGTATTTGGTGAGGCTGTAAGTGGAACTGGATCGTAATACCAAACTATCTTTTTTATTTTTGTAAAAGGTAGCTTGATAATAAGATTGGCTGTGTTCGAATCCAGAAATGATTGCAACATATTAGTTGAGAAAGAATT
>NW_018180586.1:0-264 GCF_001263595.1 Phalaenopsis equestris
AGTCAGGAACACCACACCAAAATGGTGTTGCAGAAAGGCAAAATTGTACTATAATTGAAATGGTTAGGACTATGATGAGTAATTCCTCTTAACCCTCAACATTGTGGATGCATGCTTTAAAGGCTGTTGCATATTTGTTAAATAGGATTCTTAGTAAAACAGTCCAATAGATTCCTTTTGAGTTGTGGACATGAAGAAAACCTAGCTTAAGGGAGCTACATATTTGGGTTTGCCCAGCAGAAATAAGGTTATATAATCCACATG
>NW_018180587.1:0-264 GCF_001263595.1 Phalaenopsis equestris
AATTAGAAGAAAAGAAAAGGAATATTACTAAGTGACTCTCACTGTTCCTGGCAAAGCGAAAGCAGAAGGCCTCACAATCACCTCGTTATCAAATGCTCCCTTCACAGTATCCAGATTCAGCCCCACTGACGACCTGCCACAAAATATATAGTAATAACAAGATCAAACACCTCCTTCTTTTGTAATAAATGCAAACTCTAATATGTCTTATTTATGAAGAAAAGAAGAAGATTACATACAGACCACTAAATTCCTATGTATTTA
>NW_018180588.1:0-264 GCF_001263595.1 Phalaenopsis equestris
TCAAGCTTATTTATTTACTAATTTGAACGAACATGTTTAAATTTTTATCGAGTCGAGTTTAAATTATACATCGAGTACGTTGGTTCGTTTACAACCCTAGAGAAAGGAGCGATTTTCTTGTTCTTAAATTTCGGGTGTATATAATTTTTTTTCCTTATTATAATATAAAGAGAGGGACATTGAAAAACTTTATAAGGTGAAATTTTAGAACAATTTTATATTGTTAAGAAGTTACTTGAACAATTTTATGTTTCCCAAAAAAAA
>NW_018180589.1:0-264 GCF_001263595.1 Phalaenopsis equestris
GAAGAAGAAGAAGAAGAAGAAGAAGGAGAGGTTGGTGGTTCGGAAGTCGCAAATCGACAGGGAGGAGCGTGCGACGGTCGGCGGCGATGGCGTCGGCGCTGTCGTCGGCAAAGAGGAGCGAATCGTGATGGGGGGGGAGCCTTTCGCGAAACCAGAGAGGGGGCGAGCGGTTTGCGAAAACCCGAGAGATGCTGAGCGGGAGCCAGCCTTTTTTTTTCATCTAGGAGCGGGAGAAAAGAAAAAAAAATGCCATAGGATGCGATC
>NW_018180590.1:0-264 GCF_001263595.1 Phalaenopsis equestris
ATAGTTTATTTAAAAATAATCCACATATCATAAATTTTAAATGCGCTCAAAATAAATTATCAGTTACTTTTTTAATTAGATTGTTTTTTCAACAAATCAAATATCTAAAATCAGACATCCAAAATTTCGAAAGCTCTTTCATTTTTTAACCCTCATTTTTGAACAAACCAAATAGCCCCAGAAGTTCAAGAAATTAAAAATTATTAAATTTTGACCAAGGATAAGATATTATGACCTCTACTAAAAAAAAAAAAAAAAGGGAAA
>NW_018180591.1:0-264 GCF_001263595.1 Phalaenopsis equestris
ACATAGAAAGAAATAATATAAAATGCTCCAACATGTAAAAAAACATAAGAAGAAAAAGGAAAGGGTAGGCATCCCAAAAGAATATATAAAGAGGCCAAATGCCACTCGACCGACAACATAATCAGGGAAAAGCAATAAAAGCAGTCGAACTTTGCATATTTCTGCCTTGTCCTAACTCTATAAAAAAATGTAAAATTCATACTTTTGGTATGGGACACGAGCTACTGCTCCTGGTCCTTATCACATGGTTAGGTGTGTCAACCT
>NW_018180592.1:0-264 GCF_001263595.1 Phalaenopsis equestris
GTTTAAGGTTTCTAGGACCAGTGTTAAGGGTTCAGAATTCGGGGTTCATGGTTCAAGGTTCTGGGTTTAGGGTTCTAGTTTCAGGGTTTTTAGCATTCAGGGTTCCGAGTTCAGAGTTGATGGTTCAGGGTTCAGGGTTCCAGGTTCAGGATACAGAAGTGGGGGTTGAGGTTGAGGGTTGAGAGTTGAGGGTTCAGGGTTGGGGGTTGGGGGTTGGGGGTTCAAGGTGCCGTGTTAAGGGTTTTATGGCTCAGGGTTCAAGGT
>NW_018180593.1:0-264 GCF_001263595.1 Phalaenopsis equestris
TGCTCACCAATTTTCTCCTTAGGGATTTTCTAATCCTCCTAAATGTTCTCCCTAGATTCGAGTCATACGGTTTCAGGTCAGCAACTCCTGAACTACACATTCAAATCTAAAGACTTAACCAATATGAAAGATATCTAATACTTTAAGCACTCAAAAATATTTTTAGTATTTTGGATTTCTTATAATTAGACTCATAATAACTAAATACACTAGATAATAATACTATAATTTTCCAAATCTAAGTCTTCTAAGTTCAACTAAAAT
>NW_018180594.1:0-264 GCF_001263595.1 Phalaenopsis equestris
TCTAGTAAGAATGGTGCCAAGGTGTCTCTTCCTCAATGCCAAGAAAATTATTAACCACTTTAAAATCCAATTCAATCCAAATATTAGTTCAACCAATCTTTATTGCAATGTTAACTACCCAATAGATAGCAATAAACTCAGTTTCAAGGGCATTAGTAGCCAAAACAGGAGTATGGAAGTAAAGAAGGCAGTGACCCAGGTGGTTTTTGAATGCTCCACCCACTCCAGAACCCATCTCAGAAAAACTTCCATCTGTATTAATTT
>NW_018180595.1:0-264 GCF_001263595.1 Phalaenopsis equestris
ATTCATTAAAGGAACACTTTTACAAATAAATTTCAACTTTTGACCCACAAAGCACAAAAATATAAAAATAATAACAAAATAAATAAGAGAAAAAAGAAAAAAAAATTGAGCACAAATGGCATCCTTCAACTTTCAGAAAGCAAAGCAAAGTGCATTACAGTTAACTAAACATGTTCATCCTAAAGTTATAAACAATCATTATACATGAAAAAAATGATGATTTACATATATGTATTAACATATCAACCCCCTAAATTTCATTTT
>NW_018180596.1:0-264 GCF_001263595.1 Phalaenopsis equestris
TGGTGAGCACCACAAAGTACTACATGCACCTCTATAGCATTATTTTGCACTTCAGACACACTAAGAAATCACAACCACATTTGATTGAATGACCTCCTATACAAGACATCATTCATCAGGGTGTAGGATAGAGCTCTTTTCTTGATCTGATGCACTGCTGACTTATCATCAGGTAGCTTTCCTATCTACAAATAGTCTATTAAAGTTGACCCCAATCTTCCGTAGTCTCTGCAAATGCTATTACTACTCTTTCATTCCCCAATC
>NW_018180597.1:0-264 GCF_001263595.1 Phalaenopsis equestris
AACTTTGCATGGCGAAAGCGGAGGCTCTGCTAAGGCTTTGCCTCATGGCGAACCCTAGCCTCTGCTACGGTATTTTCATGCTCGAAGAAGAAGAGTTCAATCCTCTGTTACGTCTTCTGTCGTCAGCTACGCCTTTGTGCTCGTTGCTCACTGAAGGATGGGTCGTAGGGTCGATCACGCTTCTGCAACTTCGTCTCCTGCAACTCGTCTTACGCGACTTCAAGCGATCGCGGCTCGTCTTTTGCGGGTTCAACCTAATCGCAT
>NW_018180598.1:0-264 GCF_001263595.1 Phalaenopsis equestris
ATATAAGTGAAAAATATAATCAGAATTATTGATATTCTTTTGCATATAAGCAGTTATCATGGATCAAGCTCCTTTTTGCTTATTAAGCTAGTGCTTAAAAAAGAATAATTCCTTTACAAAATAAATTAACAAAGACAAATAAATGATATTATATTTAGTTGAAATGTAGTCTGACATGTTACATTACCCTGTTACTCGCAGGAAAATCTCAAACAATAGGATCATTTTCACTTTTCAAAGTGGTGTTTGTTTGGCATTGGATCG
>NW_018180599.1:0-264 GCF_001263595.1 Phalaenopsis equestris
CTGATGAATGAGTTGCCAAAGAACAAAATGGCCATGCATTTGAGATTTTAAACTTCAAAATCCAATTTTTGAAGATTGTCAACTACAATTTTAGATCTTTTATTCAAAGTCTTAGCATCCGACAATAGCCATAATTTATACTCACTTCTTTATTCAAATATTTTATTCACAAATAAAATTTTTAAAACAAAAATTTTCAAACAAATCAACTACTTCTAAAACAACAACCTTTTAATAGTAGATTTTCCACAACAGTTTTTTACT
>NW_018180600.1:0-264 GCF_001263595.1 Phalaenopsis equestris
ATTTTTGGGTTAGGTCAGTTGGGGACAATGATCAGGGACCTTCTGATCTCTTGTGTACTGGATGGACGGCTCAGACTGCGTTGGGCAAGAGATATGTTCTTGAACCGTGGGCCGCGTGGCATGCCTGGGTGGAAGTGCAGCAAATTAGAATGTGCCACGTAAGGCTACTAAGCTACCTAGGATGAGGTGGCTACCTCGTAGATAAGTACAAAATTAAGGGTATTTTTAATTTAATTATATATTGAAACCTCAAAAATGCATAAC
>NW_018180601.1:0-264 GCF_001263595.1 Phalaenopsis equestris
GCAAAGTTTAGGTGTTACATATGTAAATACATATACATTGGATTGTATGTATAATGTATTTAAAGGTTCCTACAGAAATACATAGTAATTGAGTGGTCAGCATGTAAATCTTCCAAATTAAAAGTTAAGAAAAGTAATTAGTCATTTAATAAACAATAAGGATAATTGGAAAGTGACATTAACTTTTCATTAGTAGAACAAATAAACAAAGAAAAGATTATTTTTTATAAATTTTTCTCTATTTATCCATCTAATAGAATATTA
>NW_018180602.1:0-264 GCF_001263595.1 Phalaenopsis equestris
ATAAAATTTCAAACATTTCTTCACTCCTTAGAGTCTCATATACTTGGTTTCAAATCCTTAACTTTTTGGTTGAACTAGTTAAAACATAGTTAATAAGACATAAGTTGAGCACCCATAAGATTGGAAATGCCCTAGGTGACCCTTTGACCTAGAGACTTAGGTGTCCTAGTCACAATGCACTTCCCCTCCCCAACCCCGTGGGTAACCTTTTCTTTGGTTTATCAAAGTGCACATTCGATATGGGGCTCATCTTGGGCAAAATGG
>NW_018180603.1:0-264 GCF_001263595.1 Phalaenopsis equestris
TTTTTTTAATTTTTAATGTAAGATTTTCTGTATTTTTCGTTAAAATCTTATTTTTATTCCAAACGAACGAGCGTTCGATTTGAATACTGAAAATTTTTATTTTATTTTTAATTAATTTATTACATTAACTTAATATAAAATTAAAAAAAAAAGTTATGTTCCGTGTCATTGATGAAATCCCATATCCCCTTAAACATGAAAACTTATTGCATACATACACCACATACAGAGATACATGCAGTGTCTGATCCTGACTGTAGATCA
>NW_018180604.1:0-264 GCF_001263595.1 Phalaenopsis equestris
AAAGATGTGCAAAAAGCTTATTGGTAAAACCATTACAGCCATCGCATCCCAAGCTGAGTATGAGCACCTCAAGGCCACGCACTGGTGGCTTGCTAGGCTCAAGTTACGGTGCAGGGAGAAAGTCTTTCGGTGGGAGATAAGCAAGGATGTGATTCCAACTAATGATTGGTTGGCTCCCTGTGCTCTAACCGAATCTCAAAAATGCCCCTGGGGATGTGAAGGAGTGCAAAACAGGGACCATATTTCAACTAACTGCTTTTTTTT
>NW_018180605.1:0-264 GCF_001263595.1 Phalaenopsis equestris
CCCCTTTGAAATTCATCCAAAATTCCTTGAATTTTATCATTAACTACCTGACGCGTAAGCACGAGGTCTTTAGCGCTTAGGCGCGACCTTCTCTGTCTCCTAGCGCTTAGGCACCACAGTTCAAATTCACACACTCATTTTTGTTCCAAATTTGATCATTTTTCACTCCATTCATCATATTTCATCCATTTAATTGAACTTGAAAGAAAAACACTCAAATAACTTTCAATAAAGCACAATATCCTCAAAAATATGTATAAAAAT
>NW_018180606.1:0-264 GCF_001263595.1 Phalaenopsis equestris
CTTAGTTGTAAGTTTGTACAATCTTGTACTTGTATCTTCAATTATTCCAATGAAAATTTTCATGTTTTTCTCCCTCATGTCTTTTAGCTAAGCGTGTTTCATGCCTCTGCGATGTAAGGATAGTTTTTCTAGATGTTTTACACTATTTTTTTCTCTTGTATGCATATTTTATGCTTTTAAATTATGCATTTTGATATGATAACCTTTTTTCTGTTATTTACTTCTAACCTGATTAATTAGGTAACAAAAACTTCTTGTAACCTT
>NW_018180607.1:0-264 GCF_001263595.1 Phalaenopsis equestris
TATGTAAATACATAGGAATTGGGTGGTATGTATGATCTTTTATGAAAAAGTTAATATAATATGAACATTGATTAAATCTAATCAAAACCAAATTGGATTAGTAATACACTAAAACCTACGGCAGCATCTGGCAACAGTACCGCTATCATGCTGTACTAAAATGACTCCTGTTTAACCTACTTGTTTATTGCTTTCTTGATGTTCGTAATATATGCTTAGGATCATATAGATTTTGATGACATGCTATTATTATTATTATTATTA
>NW_018180608.1:0-264 GCF_001263595.1 Phalaenopsis equestris
GGGCTTCACGGTTGTAGGTGTTAGAAAAAACTTATATAGCTTCCTAATGTCCACAAAAATTCATGGCTATTGTGCAAGAATATGATGAACTTCTAGTGGTGAAATTATTGACTAAGTTGAGGATAATGATCAATTTTTTTATGATGATTTAAGCACACATATGTATAAGACAACTGATATCCTTCATGGTTTATTGCATGTTTCTATTGATGAATGTGAAGTTGAAATTAATTTTGAAGCTAAAATTGAATCTAATAATTTAAA
>NW_018180609.1:0-264 GCF_001263595.1 Phalaenopsis equestris
GTTTTGAATCGAGGCATTAATATCAAATATCACGGACTAACTTTTATAAAGCCACCTGTGCGGCTTTAGCTTTTTTACTTGGCACTAAATCAGCCTAACCCCGTCACAACACTTGGGCTTGTAAGCATAGAACACTCTATGAGGAAGAGTAAGGAGAAGTATTGCAGAAGGAAACACTTCACCAAGAAAGAGTGATTACAACATTTAAATGCTTGGGAATCTTGGATGGATAAAAATGAGGGGGAAGGATTCTTATTTATAGTC
>NW_018180610.1:0-264 GCF_001263595.1 Phalaenopsis equestris
AAAATCAATTTTTGAAACAATTTGCACTTCTACACAATCTACTAAACCATTACAAGGAAAGGTAAAAGAGATCTACTTAGAAAGTATGAAGAAAACTCCATAAAGCATCATTTGAAATAATAACATTCGCTAATATTTGTGTTTATAGAAATACAATAGGATAAAACACACAATACTTAGCTTTTCCTCTCCTTACAAAGCTCTGAGAAGGCTTCTCCAAGGATTTCCTTCTCCCTTATTGCTTTCCTTAAAACTTTTCTTACA
>NW_018180611.1:0-264 GCF_001263595.1 Phalaenopsis equestris
TAGATGAAGGTGTGGCGTTAAGAACAGTGAAGAAAGAAAAGAAGAGATCAAAATCTGAATCCAGAAAACACGGACCAGGAGCAGAATTCCCTTTGAAGAAGCCTGCGAATTCAGCTCGAGCAGAACGACGCCCTTTAGCCTACAGCAAACAGACAAGGAGCGGAAACCTCAAGCCCTGCGAAATCACAATGCCTTGTAGCCTGCAACGAACAGGACACAGCCTGCAGAAATCGCAGAAGCGGACGCGGATGTCGAGGACCCCTG
>NW_018180612.1:0-264 GCF_001263595.1 Phalaenopsis equestris
GTGTATTTAAACTTTCATATGAAATTTTAAAAGGAAATTTACATACATACCACATAGTTCTTATGCAATTACATATAAAAAACCTGCACATGAAAAGGTGTATTTCATCGTTATGTCAACAGATAGATTTCAGTGTTGTGAATGTGTATTTGAAAGTTTATCTACGAGATATGTAAACATAAACATACAAAAAAACTTGAGGCATTTACGTAAATAGGAGTTGTATGGTTAGGGCTGTCAAAAAAGCTTGTTGTTCGCGAACGG
>NW_018180613.1:0-264 GCF_001263595.1 Phalaenopsis equestris
TATTAAACATGTTAACAACTGCAATGGAGTCCGTCACAATATATAAATAATGAAAATGGAAGACAACCTCAATCTGTAGAGCATACCAAATAGAGAAGCACCCAACATCCAAAGGAGTAAAGGCACAAATTGGTGAGGCAAAATAACAGAGGCAGCTACCTGATGAGTCACTAAAAATACCATATGTTTCCAGCAACAGATATTGTCCAACTCCCATTCACATTAAGCTTAACCCATCTATTTGAAGGGGGTTTCCACCAAATC
>NW_018180614.1:0-264 GCF_001263595.1 Phalaenopsis equestris
CTCATCCACCTGGACTTAAGTTTGTGTGAAAATAATCTTAACCATGCATTGTAAAGCAAAACTTATTGCCCTGGTTGAAAACTTTTAGTAAGAATCCTCCAATCATAACACAACTTCATTTTTTTTTTGTAAATTTTAGTACTTTCATAAGATTCATTCCTGATCTCTTCCAGCTTATTCAACGACAATAACCTTTTTCTCACCAGCACCCTTTAAATTATAATTAAATTCTTTAATAATCCAATATGTTTTATGCTCAAGTTC
>NW_018180615.1:0-264 GCF_001263595.1 Phalaenopsis equestris
TTTTTTTAGTTGTTTTGTATACCATTCTATTTACACATAAATGTATACTTTTTAGTTTACAAGTTTATCTCTTATGATCTATTTCGTTTAAATTTTGTTTGTGCTTCAGTATTGAACAGGTTCGTATCGTATCATAGCTCTTACAATAGTCATTGCTTTTGTGCTCTTATATCTTACATTCTTCTCCTTATTTTTACCTAATGGAACCAAAGTGAACCATCCATTGTCCCAATAACCGTCATTTCAATTACCCCTACCCTAAAA
>NW_018180616.1:0-264 GCF_001263595.1 Phalaenopsis equestris
ATCAATATATAATCATATTCATTATCATCTTTGTTCTCGTAATCTAATTGTTCTTTTGCACTGTATATACTTCATTGATTTTGTCATGCTCACCCTTCACATATTCCAAGTGTAATAGTTGATCATTATATATGATAGCTTTAAAAATTACAATGTATTCATCTTGAGAGGATGATTATACTTTGTATATTCTTTCAACTGACTTTCCCAATTATTAAATTTGCTTACCAATCTAGTTTATGGTTTTACGTATCTTAGTGTGTT
>NW_018180617.1:0-264 GCF_001263595.1 Phalaenopsis equestris
CATGTCTGAAACGCCCATTAATTTGAATGCGGAAAAAGGCACATGAACATGAAAGATGTTTCCACACCATCCCTCTAAGAAACATAGTGCCAAAACTCTGCGCCACTTCAGACATGCACAGAGCCCCACAAATACCAAATAGGCCTCTAATAAGCTAATCACCATGCAACGCGAAGGCTAGGGAGTCATTCTCAAGCTCATACGGTAACCACCTATTTATGTGTTAAAGTCGATACTCGCACTATCGAAAATTTTGTATTTAAG
>NW_018180618.1:0-264 GCF_001263595.1 Phalaenopsis equestris
TCAGGAAGAGTGACTTTTCTGATCAGTTTTGGCTTCAAATAAAGCCTAGAGTCGGTTATTCAATAGGTGCCTCCAAAAATGCTTCAAAAAGCGTTCAAATTTGTCAAGTCTTCTATAAACAGGGGTTGAACCAACATTGGCATCGTCGACGTTAGTGTTCCACAATTTAATTCGCAGCTCTCTATCAAACGGTGTCATTGGTGTTGCTTCTGGCGCCATCGACGCTGAACAAATTTTCAACTTCCTCATTTTTACTCCAAATTT
>NW_018180619.1:0-264 GCF_001263595.1 Phalaenopsis equestris
TAAAGGAACTCCCCATAAAAATCTCAAGTCAATTGGAGTTTATTTGATCAATAAAATGATTTTTTAGATAAAATAGCATTTTTCATATTAAAATAATTATACTAATTATTATAAAATTAAAAAAATCACCAAATTAATTTTGAGAGTTCCCTATGACCAGATGAACCTAAGAAAAATAAAATTAGAATTAAAATGAATACTTCATTTTTAAGCTATATTTGGGTATTTAAATGTTTAAAATTAATTAAAAATCATAAAAATTAC
>NW_018180620.1:0-264 GCF_001263595.1 Phalaenopsis equestris
TCTTTTGTATCACATAAAAAACATCACTATTTTGACTTTTAAAAAGTTAATTTTACACCTTTTCATGTATATATAACGTGACATGAAAAAAATAAAATTTACAGTGTTGGATATGTAAATTCATAGGAATTTATATATGTGTGTGCACTGGGTGTCTGTGAGTTTGAAGTCCCCTCTCGACCCGGGTTTGAATCCTCGACCATACAAAATTTGAATTTGTACATGGGAGGGGTTGCGGGTCTGCCCTTCGGCTATATATATACA
>NW_018180621.1:0-264 GCF_001263595.1 Phalaenopsis equestris
CCCCTATGTACCTCACTCTTCTTTCCCCTTCTCACTTACTCTTGTTTCTTTAAGAAAGAGGAGAGAGGGAGAGAATAAGGAAGGTGGAGATAGTTGGTGAGAGGGTAGGGAAGAGAGTGAGATAGAGAGAGCTAGAGAAGAAAACATAGAGGGAAGGGGCAAGAGGAAGAGAGTAAGTGTGAGTAAGAGAGATAAAGAGATAGAGCGGGAGGAAGTGAGTAAGTTTGATTAAAATTAAGGAGTGAGAGAGGCAGCAAAAAAGGG
>NW_018180622.1:0-264 GCF_001263595.1 Phalaenopsis equestris
TGAGGGAGAAGAGCTCAACTGGTAGAATTAAAGAAGAGATTGTTCTGCCAAAATAGCCTTTTTTTTTTTCTTTAATTTACTTTGCTGAAAGCTAAGTAGCGATTGATGTTCTTCTTGAGCTTTGATTCTGAGAACAATGTAGGGTTTAATCATTAACGAAATAAACATAATTAGTTTTTTAGCGAATTAACCTGGTACTAATGTGTTGGTATCATTGATCAATTTACTATTTTTGGTTATAATTCAATTTTAACCTTCTTTACA
>NW_018180623.1:0-264 GCF_001263595.1 Phalaenopsis equestris
CAGCAGGAGCAGTGAGAAGATGACAGGTACACATTTTCAGTTTATTTATTGTCATTTTATTTCTACAAATTATTACAACTTTAATGTATATGCATGCTTGGTTGAAACACTTTTCGAAAGCCAAAATAATAATTTTCAAAATTAAGATAAACTTTTTCAAAGTTGAACTTAAACATTTTCAAAATAACAACTAACAACATAATGCGTCCTTTTAAATTTACTGGAATCCCTCAGATGAGGTAACCTACGATTGTTAACGAGATC
>NW_018180624.1:0-264 GCF_001263595.1 Phalaenopsis equestris
AAAGCTATAATAAAACCTGCCAGAGAAAATAGATGTCCTTACTGCAACTTTAGGAGCTTAAAAAAGAAGAGTTTGCTTTCCTAATTCGTACAAATTTCTTAGATCGCAGGCACAAAGATCAAATACTTCACATAAAACACAAAACTCAGCCCCATATGTTATTCTTGAAGCTTCAAAATTAATTTCAATCTCATCTAAAACAAAGAAGAAAGCCTGAAACGATACAAGCAAAATCAGAAATTTTGAGACCAAAATGAAAACAGA
>NW_018180625.1:0-264 GCF_001263595.1 Phalaenopsis equestris
AAATATCCATTCAAAGGGCAACATATTAAAATTGCCCATTTAGATGTCCATAACATAGCAAAAGCTACAAATAACAACAAATAAAAAAAATTTCACACCTCAACCAAAACACGCAAATATTTGACACGTAATTTTGGCTGCAGCGCCATGAATATTTGCCTTCGGGTTGGATCCTTGAGTTTCTTGACGCACTTTGCATGAAAACATCTGTCTGCAACTACTTTAGGTAGAAAAGCCAAAGTTCCTAAACATTCAAAGAAGGTG
>NW_018180626.1:0-264 GCF_001263595.1 Phalaenopsis equestris
AGCTCACCTGCTGAAGTGGTTGTATTCATTACTCTCGAAAGGATGGCCAAACCCACGTGTGCGAGGCAACTATCAGAGAAGGTCGTCATGACTAGTAAGGTCATTTGTCAATCCATTCATGAAAGAAACGTTGGACATTTGGGACCCCATCTTTTCAACCAAACATCAAGAATGAGTATTGTATTGGCACCACCTGACGCCCACATCACAGTCTTTTCATCAAGAATAGGGAGAGGGTGTTGTGTAGTAGAAAATATATCATTT
>NW_018180627.1:0-264 GCF_001263595.1 Phalaenopsis equestris
TTTTATGTGTTAACATATCAAACACCTATACTTTCATATTTGTTTCTAGAACTCAAGTGTTGTAAATGTAAATATTGAACTTTTGGTAAGTTTGCACAATTATCATGCCTTTACATCTCTTTCACGCACTTTGATATTTACACAGAGTACTTTGATGTTTTAAACCTATGCATGAAAACATATATTTCACTTTTAAACAGCGCTTATAGTGCTATATTTGATGTGATATCAAAGATTTGAATGTTGTTGGTAAATATGAAAGTT
>NW_018180628.1:0-264 GCF_001263595.1 Phalaenopsis equestris
GGGCAGCTTATAGGGTGCGGCGGCGTTTTCAGAACACTGCCTTCCCGTTTGAATATCCTGATTTTCTTCGTATCTTCGCAAGTCGGATATCCCCCGCGTCCCGCGTATGAGTTTTGCAATTAAGGAAATAATTCATGCGCTGCCCCGCAGAACTCCCTCGCCCTCCCTTGGAGAATCGCCGCTTAACCTCACAGATCCCTCAGCTCGCCCTAAGAGAATCGTCGCAGATCGCCTTCGATCGAGAGAATTGCCACCTCGCTCGGC
>NW_018180629.1:0-264 GCF_001263595.1 Phalaenopsis equestris
TTTTTTTGTAATGAGATTGGACTTAAAATGGGCATTTCGGCAAACAAGGTATCCCCTTCTCTATCAAGCCTAGTTTTAAACTAATAACTTTGTAAATTGATGCTTAATGGTGCTAAATCAAATGAACCCTCCAAAATTAACTCCCTTCCACTCCTTTATACTAACTAAACAAAACCCCTCCTCCTTAGCTAATATTCAAACCCTTCCCTTTCTCTTCATGTCTCCCTCTCCTCTTGTTCTCTCCTTTTCTCCCCCAATCCAATT
>NW_018180630.1:0-264 GCF_001263595.1 Phalaenopsis equestris
TTCTTCAGGATCAAGTTTTTGGTATTGTTGCAAAAAAATAAGAAAACATAAATGAAAAATATCATAAAAGACATTATTATATTGTTGTATATAAACAACAACGGGATCACTCACCTACTTGCAAATTTTCATCATAAGTTATTTATCCTCATATGATTATTAAATTAAGGTAGATAATGAAATTTGTGAAATTTACTAATGTTGAAATTCAGAATAATGCGAAATGCAGAATTGTTTCATTGATATGAACGGGGGTATAAATAA
>NW_018180631.1:0-264 GCF_001263595.1 Phalaenopsis equestris
CTTGACTTATCCTTGTAAGGTTTTATCACACGTAGGTTCTTCGCGTTCTCTCTTGTTTGTCTTCTTTGATGTTTGTCCGTCTTTTTTTGTTTCTCTTCTCGCGGTCATTCACGTGATTCGAAAAAGACACTTATTCAGAATAGGGAAGTATACGACGATGGACAAACTGGTGACTCCTTTAAAAAAAAAAGAAAAAGGAACGAAAACAACAACATCAGTATTTGTTTAAGCCAAAAGGAATAACTAAGAATTCATAATGACTAT
>NW_018180632.1:0-264 GCF_001263595.1 Phalaenopsis equestris
AACAAAATCTGGTTCTTTTGTAGAAAATAAATCCAGTGGTGATGTCTTGTAAATCACTACCAATTCATCCATCTTTCTCTCCATGTCAAAGGACAATTGTGCTTTGCCACTTTCATCTATGCTGGTTACCATAAAGAGGACAGGAAAGCTCTTTGGTTGGCTCTTCAAAATATTAGTGAACACATGCATTCCCCTTGGTTGGTTGGGGGTGATTTCAACTGCATTATATCTGCTGCTGAAAAGTCAAGGGGCAGGATTCCAAAC
>NW_018180633.1:0-264 GCF_001263595.1 Phalaenopsis equestris
ACTCCACAGAGGTGTTGCTAGAAAAAAACACAAGGGAAACTTGCACATCAATGATTTTTCCCCTCGTACATATGTACAATTTTTCATTCTATTGCACATCAAATTTATGCTGATTGGACCCTAGCAGCTCCTGTTTCGAACAAGATATCCCATGCCAGTTAACTTCACTAGATCAATTTCAGTGGGAATGACAATGAGTTGCCTCCCGAACCTAGGAAATTGCAGATACCAAACATTGGATGGAAAGCTTTGAACTACAAGCAA
>NW_018180634.1:0-264 GCF_001263595.1 Phalaenopsis equestris
AGAAATAAATCATCTTAATGAAACTCTTAAACACAGCTTTCCTATTAACAATAGTTGGCCTTAAAATGATTATTATGGAAATGGGTCAACATCCTATAAGGGCCTCCTCAATATTGGTTATTCAATCCTATAAAACTACATTTTTAGTTTTTTTATGTCTTTCAGATTATCATTGGAATGGAGTGTAGCATTAGTGACATCTTCAATATACTCACATTCCAAATAATGTTCATCCTCTAAAAATTATATATATATATATATATA
>NW_018180635.1:0-264 GCF_001263595.1 Phalaenopsis equestris
ATGTATTGAATCACTCCAAAAGGTTTTTAGAACAAGTTTCCTTTTGAAAATTTGCACAAAATTCATCCCTAACCGCCTTAATCTGCAAAAATTCATCTCTAACGCATCTGGCGCCAGTTCTGGAGCATATGGCACCAACTCTTTGTAAAATGATGTATCTAGCACCAATCTGGCATTTCTGGCATCAACTCTCTGTAAAATGGCGCATTTGGAGCCAAGCTGGTACATCTGGAGCATCTGGCACCAGAATTCCCAAAATTTTTT
>NW_018180636.1:0-264 GCF_001263595.1 Phalaenopsis equestris
TTGATGAGAAAGAGGAGGACAATTAGGAGGGGGATTTTTTTCATTTTTTCTTACGTTTATGTACATTTGGATATGTATTTCTTCTATGAACAGTGATGAACATATTATAGAGTAAATGTGTTTTATTTATTTTAATATTTAATTGGATAAATTATAGTTTAACAGCTATGTTGGTTCATTAAATAGTTAAAGTTGTATATTAAATATTGTGTTAGTAGGTGTGGTAATGTAATTACAAAGAATTTGTTTTTTTATTAAGTTACA
>NW_018180637.1:0-264 GCF_001263595.1 Phalaenopsis equestris
TTTTTTTATTAATTATAGTGCAAGTTATATATGCAAAATCATATATGCGAGTTAACTAAGAATGAAAAAGATGTATTTCACTTTTTAAAAATGAAAGTAGCAATAGGATTAATGTAATTTTAAAAATTTGGGAAAATTACATGTTGAACATCTGAAGCATTGATATTTACAAATTAGACCTCATGCGAGTTTTCGGAATCACCGAACCGATGCACTTACATGTGCCAACATCAAACTATTGAGAATTTGATAAAAATGAAACAT
>NW_018180638.1:0-264 GCF_001263595.1 Phalaenopsis equestris
GAAGATTTCTTGAAATATTTTGAGTTTAGTTTGAACTTATCATATTGCCCTATTGATCCTCCAAAGTTAAGCTAAAGATCCCATTGCTCAAGAAAACTTGATGTTTTTCTTAATCCTGATGCTAGGACACTTCATTAATCAATTAATGTTTCATTTAAGAGTTATAAGGGTGGGTGCCCCTAAGGCAAATTTAGGTAAACAAAGATTATGATTCCCAAAGTTAAAATTAGGCTTGTAGTGTAAAGAGGTATTACTCATCAATCA
>NW_018180639.1:0-264 GCF_001263595.1 Phalaenopsis equestris
TGTGTGTGTGTGTAACTTATCTATGTCATTGAGTTCACTAATCTCTTGAGTATATGCCCTTTCAAGGATGTTATTCACATATATAAACCAAGTTATATGAGTGGGAATAGCTTGGCTTCCTTCTTTGAAGTATAAAATATTGGTTTTGAGACCAATTGCCATTTCTTGCTCGGTAAAGCAATTTTGCTTTGTAGGAGACTTCATGAGTTTTCTTCCAAGGAGGAAACCCTTTTTCAAGTAAGCACCTTGGTTTGTCATAATTCA
>NW_018180640.1:0-264 GCF_001263595.1 Phalaenopsis equestris
CATATCTTACACCTAAATTTTCATATTTACATACACGCCAATCAAATCCCTGATACTACATAAAAAAATAATGCTATTATTTAATTTTTTAAAAGTGAAATATATCTTTTCATGCATAAATTTTTTGAAAGTAAAATGATATTTATGTAAAATTCCTTCTGAAAAAAAGACCATAGATATTCTAATGATATTTATGTAAAATTTCTAGTACATCTTCTACTTGAACGATAAAGCTTAAAATCTAAGCTATTAATCTCCTAAGAC
>NW_018180641.1:0-264 GCF_001263595.1 Phalaenopsis equestris
TCCTCGAAAGGGCATTCATCATTAATGTGTAAGAGCAATTTGTGATGAAAATGTCAACATGGTTCCACTATCTAAAGATATCACTGATTGAAGTCAATTCTCTGGAATCAATTGGGAATTTCCTAACTTATGAAAGAGATATGAATCTTCCTCCCAACAAGTTAAGAAGATTGAATCCATTTGATAGATAGAATGTTTATCATCACATGAAATCATCTTCTCTACTATCATTTTCATTTATATATATATATATATATATATATA
>NW_018180642.1:0-264 GCF_001263595.1 Phalaenopsis equestris
ATGAAGCAAAATATGAAGCATTAATCACCAGGTTGAAGTTGGAAATCTTAATAGATATAACTGATATTGATGTCTATGGTGACTCGCAGCTCTTCATCCAACAAATTATTGGATAGTATAAAATTTTGACGCCAAAGCTAGTAGAGTACCACTGGTACACAATGAAAATATTAGAACAGATACCCAACTTGTCTCTATATCGGATTCCTCAAGGCAATAACGTTCATGTTGATGCTCTAGCAAAACTTGCCAAGGAACTGGCAT
>NW_018180643.1:0-264 GCF_001263595.1 Phalaenopsis equestris
GAGCTACCTCGAAATCCTATGGCTTACTATTTAGTTTTAAGGAAATATTTGCTGATGACGATCTCATTTTCTTTCTCGAAGATGTTCTTCTGTATGTCCTCGCCATACTGCCCACAGAGTTTGCTACAAGCTCTTCATTGAAGTGAAAACTCTAGGTACAGGGTTTTACAATTTTGTAGTTTATATGTCAGGTTTGTTGTTATTATTGTTTAACTATTTTTGGGGGAGGATTTTAATTTATGTTAAGTGACACCGGTTAAGACC
>NW_018180644.1:0-264 GCF_001263595.1 Phalaenopsis equestris
TATCAATTATTTTTTCTAAATGAAAATGCTCAATCTTTTTTAAACATTTACTTTTACATTACTTTTACTTTATATTTTAAATACACTTCTGTCTTTGTGAGGATCATCATCTACAAACCTAACACATCCTTGGCCGATATTGGCCCATCGGCTCCCGTTGGCACAACGATTAACGATTTTCTGGGGTGGAAGCCCTTACCTGCCCCTAGGAGATATTATACCGCCAGCATAACAGTTAGAAATGTAAACATCATAATTGTCTAG
>NW_018180645.1:0-264 GCF_001263595.1 Phalaenopsis equestris
GAGGGAGTAGAACGGAGGTCTACGGTCTCGAGTGCAGAAATGAGAGTAATGATTGCGGGAATCACGAAGGATTTTGTGAAGTGATGAGGATGCATAATGTATGTGAAGGATGCAAAATATGAGAGAGATGTGAAGGATATTGTGAAGTGCAAAGAACACAAAAAGACCTATGGGATCTTGTATAGAAGGTGAAACTTTGTGTAAAAGATATGAAGATTCGTGAAATTTGTGCAAAGTGTGAGCTGTGGAAATTCGTGGAAAGAG
>NW_018180646.1:0-264 GCF_001263595.1 Phalaenopsis equestris
GGAGTTATTCCTGATTTATTCTCTCAAGAATATAAGCCTATATATAGGAGTAGCAGGGAATTTATTTACCTCGCGGCATTACAGTGGCTTTAAGATAGTAAATTCTCAGAACTGACTCATAAAAACATTTCAGACAGTGCTTACTTGTTTACATATCTAGCGCTTAAATTTGATTTTTTTATTTATGCAATACTTAAAGTCTTAATATTATAAAAAATACATTATTATCAATAAGTTTTAAAATTAATATTATATATATATCCT
>NW_018180647.1:0-264 GCF_001263595.1 Phalaenopsis equestris
GTGAATGTCATACTAGATTTGAAAGAGATTTGCAGAAGACGGAGCTGTAGATTCAGGAAACTATTAGTGACAAGCTCTTGAAGCCCTAAAAAAATAATATCTTACTTTGGCAAAACATTGATCAATTCATGAGGGGCTTCAGATATTAAAATTCCTTAGTAAATATGCTTCAAAATTGAGTTGTTGTATTAATGTGGAGACAGGGAAGATATTTGGAATAAAAAGCCATATTTTTCTTCAAAATTAGTTGCTAACCACATTTAG
>NW_018180648.1:0-264 GCF_001263595.1 Phalaenopsis equestris
ATCATTTAAAAGTTAAAATGTATGTGATATCAAGATCGAAGCTATTAAATCACGAAATTTAAGGGAGAAGAAGTGACGCAAACTTCTTATATGAGGAAAGAGGAATCTTGTGCAAGGAAACAAACCAAACCTTTTAAAGTAAGAAATTATATAATTATTTTAGATGATATTTTAATTATGTCATTTGATATATCAATCTTTCTTTTAGGATAGGATTCCTATAATTATATATACCCTTAATTGACAGAGGAGTGAAGTGAAAAA
>NW_018180649.1:0-265 GCF_001263595.1 Phalaenopsis equestris
AATATAATAATTTATAAAATATTCTTCTAATTAAATTATCGGAATATGTTAAAATAAATAGCCACCGATCCGTACACCGCACTCGGATCGGATTGCTGTGCGGACCGGTCCCCACGGCCCGTCAGAAAACCGCCTCTCACGTGACCCGCAACCCGGTCCGCTTTCGTACGCAGCGGGTCTGCTTGCGTCGCCCAGAATCCCGGCCCGGACCCGCCCACGTGCGGTTCTGCTGCAGCCACTCTCTCTCTCTCTCTCTCTCTCTCTC
>NW_018180650.1:0-265 GCF_001263595.1 Phalaenopsis equestris
AGTGATGCAGAATCATTGAATGACCTTGAGCTTAAAATATGATTTTTCTTTGTTGTCAACCGATTGAAGTTGGCATGAGGGGAAGCTTCTCAGGCAGCCTGTATAGAACTGCAAGGCTGCCATTAAATAAGGGGAATCATGTAGAAATTAATTACATAAGAATTCTGTGCTATGTATGTAAATTTTCCATTTTTTATTTTTGTTTTAGGGCAATTGCATACATAGTACTTGAAACATTGCTATTTACAAATCTAGCAGTCTCACC
>NW_018180651.1:0-265 GCF_001263595.1 Phalaenopsis equestris
ATGATGAGAAAGAATGATAATTTGATTTTAAAGTCCTCTTCAATCATAATCTATTATTACACTTGATGTGAATAACCTTTTGGGACAATATATTCAACAAAATATTTAGCTATTTTTAAGATAAATATTTATCAATTTGAGGTTCAGAAAACTTATTCAAGTCATATCGATATTAGGCTAGGCGGAGTTGTTTGATAGTCCATTGATGGTGACAGTAGTTTCCCAATTATGATCATCCCTAGAACTTTACCTTTTACATTCATAC
>NW_018180652.1:0-265 GCF_001263595.1 Phalaenopsis equestris
AGTGAACAAAAATGCATAACTATCTCAACGGGTCGGCCGTCACTCTCATTACACTATTGTTGCATGTTTGGGGAATCTTGACAACTTTCCAAACATTTCCTATGAAGCTATAATTGCGGTCATTCAAACTTTTAATGACTGACGAAGCTGAAAAAGTTTTTCTGACGACTATGGACGGACCATTGCTACACAATTGGATTGAATTTGCTATTGGGTCTCATCCTCGTTTATGTAACTACCCAACTTGGGTTTGATATATTACTTC
>NW_018180653.1:0-265 GCF_001263595.1 Phalaenopsis equestris
AAAAAAAAATCATTATGTTTACTTATAAAAAGGGGAAAACACATTTTTTATGCATATGTAATATAGCAAATACATAGGATTAGGCGGTATGCATGTAAATCTTCATTTTTTTCCCCTTTTCAACACGTGTGAACAGAAAAAAAACCAATCATCTCCTAATAATAGCTTTGATAAGACATGTAGCTGAAACTGTTGAAAAGATAATGTTTTGCATTCTGCCAATCACCAATTAAGTTTGGTTATTCTAAAATAAATCTCTTCTTCC
>NW_018180654.1:0-265 GCF_001263595.1 Phalaenopsis equestris
ATCCAAAAAAGAATATAATAGAGGTTCACGTACTCTTCTATGTCACCGACCAAAAACAAATTAGAAGGACAATCAATTCAGGATGAATAATAAGAGACTTTAGTCATGAATAAAACTATAAATGTGTTGAAGCAACTTGAAGTTGTCCTTGGTATCAAATCTTCAATTCAATGATGCTTTGATAACGCCAGATTATTCGAATATGGGAAGCATTTTACTCAAGCTAAGTGTAAGAAACTAACGAAGCAAAGAACCATACAAAAAA
>NW_018180655.1:0-265 GCF_001263595.1 Phalaenopsis equestris
TCTTGTGTCGATTCATACGTTGCTTCCGGGAGTTTTCATAATCACTGCGCAGTATCTTTCTAATCATTTTTTTAAGAAAAAATGAATTTTAAAACCTTATGAGAGCCAACGGATCACTTTGATGCGTCTATACTCTTTTTTTTTATAAATAAAGTAAAATAATTATTATAAGAATAATAATTATTTTAAAATTAATATGAGTATTGTAATTTTTTTTTATGAAAATAATATTTCATCACATAACCTATAAAATAATAGTAAAACC
>NW_018180656.1:0-265 GCF_001263595.1 Phalaenopsis equestris
TTCACTGAGTAAGAGGGTATTTTTATTTTATATTTTTATGATTTTTCTAGAGACAAATATGAATTTTTTAAGTTCAAGCATTAAAATAAATCCATATTTTTCTACTTAAACACGTGACACTGACTGGATCATAGCAGTTCCGAAAGACCACGCGACGCTCCACCATTTGACGTTACCAAGCACCTCTGCTGCCATGCGGCCCGCCTTTTTATTCCATCTGCTCTTTCGGTTTGATCTCCTCCATCCATCCAATACACGCGCGATC
>NW_018180657.1:0-265 GCF_001263595.1 Phalaenopsis equestris
AATTGTTAATGGAGTTCAAAGATTGTTTTGCCTGGTGTTACATAGAAATGCTTAGATTATCTCCAGAGGTGGCATTTCATAAGTTTGAATTGGATCAAGCCGTCGTTACAGTCAAACAAGCTCCTAGAAGAATGCTTCTGGAGATCGAGCAACAAGTCAAAGAAGAGTTAAAAAATTAATAGATGCTAAGTTTCTCTGTGCAGAATAATATCTGACCTGGTTGGCTAATGTGATGTTGGTTAAAATGAGTAATGCTCAAATTTGA
>NW_018180658.1:0-265 GCF_001263595.1 Phalaenopsis equestris
CAGAAGTTTAGATCAAATAACATGAATCTTAATGAAAGACTCATTATAAAGATTGAATACACATATAAATAATAGAAGTTAAATTTTAAATGAGTCTAATTAAATTATTTTATTGTCAATTCAAAATCATGGATGATCTGGAAGTAGAGGCCAGCGAGGATGATGTTGAATTTGATATAACCTAGAATGTTATGGTCAATGTTGATATTTTTGTTGAGATGATGAATGCAATGATACAGATAATTAGGAACTCTAAACCTCATGC
>NW_018180659.1:0-265 GCF_001263595.1 Phalaenopsis equestris
GAATTGTGAAGAGGTGCTTGAAGTGACTCTTGGTAATTTTGAGAGCTTTGTTTAATATAATCAATGACCAACCAAAAAAAGAAGGCGGGGAGTCGTTGGTGGAGGCTTTGGAAAGAGTTATTGGTTTTGAGTGTAGTCTTTGCATGATTCTTGGGGGTGTGTGAGTTAGAGCCTTGTTTTGTTGTGTATTGGAGGAAGAACGCGTTAAAGGAACTTCATAAAGATTTGCTTGGGGAGAAGTCTAAGATAAGTACTTTGTATTTTT
>NW_018180660.1:0-265 GCF_001263595.1 Phalaenopsis equestris
GTAACGTCGATTTTAGCTAGGGAGGACACCCATTTTGATAGGGCGCCGTGGAAAAATAAGTTGCAATAAATTTGATATTTTATTTTGATAAAAATAATAATAAAATTTTATTTTAAAAAGGGTTTTAAAATCCTTAAACTTAATCCCCCTCACACGTGCGCCTCTCCTCCTCCTCTTAGGACCAAACAAGCCCTAGCTTCTTCTTTCGCTCTTCTCGTCCGGATGGGAGGCTATACTCCCGATTTCTCCAGTCGTCCCTTTCTTC
>NW_018180661.1:0-265 GCF_001263595.1 Phalaenopsis equestris
GAGAGAGAGAGAGAGAGAGAGAGAGAGAGATTGGTGAGATGCTATGATACAAGTCTCAAATCAGTCTCATATGTCTAACCACTCGACAGATCCACACACCACTGGGATCGAACACCCGATCCCAGGAGGCTTAGAACTGACACGACAGATGCCAACCAAAGAGTCGGGAAACACAACATATATATCTATATATGTCTAACCACTTGACAGATCCGCACACCAGTGGAATCGAACCCCCGATCCCAGGAGACTTAGAACTGAAAAG
>NW_018180662.1:0-265 GCF_001263595.1 Phalaenopsis equestris
AATGTTGTTGATTATTTCTCTAATTTGTTCCATTTTAATACGTAGGTGCACAATATTGATTATGATATCTTTGCTAAGTATTGTCAGTACACCTCTAACATATCCCTCAATGATATCCCGACTAAGTAGGAGATTTTTGCTATGTTCAAGGACATTAATTCTAATAAAGCCCCGGGTCCTCATGGGTTCACTTCTCATTTTTATGTTTCTTATTGGAAGATTATTAAAGAGGATGCTACTAATGCCACTCAAAGTTTCTTTCAGG
>NW_018180663.1:0-265 GCF_001263595.1 Phalaenopsis equestris
ATTCTTCATCATTGAGTTGAGAACTTATAAATGTAAGTTAGGGCTTTTCTCTGTCCCGATGTTAATTTCCTTAAATTCATCAGCATTTGATTTAATTTCCTCCTAAAATTATGGCGGGCCATCTTCTATTAGCTAATCGGTAGAGTTATCCTCTACATCGAGGCAATCCTCTTGCGATTCACTAGTAACAACCATGCAAAATTCCAAACTATCGACTGGTCTGACTGTACCAAATTCAAGACCCTTGAATTGAGAGTTCAACTTT
>NW_018180664.1:0-265 GCF_001263595.1 Phalaenopsis equestris
ACACAGATATGCAAGAAGCCCATATTGTGATTTCTCAACAAATTTATGAGACAATCACAATAGGAGCCTAAATAGAAGAAGCACACATCATGAAAAATGAGTGAAAAGATGCTACAATGAAACATGATACGCACAAAAAGGATTTACTGGTAAGAACACACTACCTATTTTAGGAATTATGCCTACCCAGGGACCCAGAATGCCATACGACAAGCAGAAACTACTTACTAGTGAATTTGCATGGAGTAAAAGGATAACTATAAAA
>NW_018180665.1:0-265 GCF_001263595.1 Phalaenopsis equestris
CCCATCTTTTTGTCCCCGCCAATGAGGCATCTCCCTCGCAGCATGGAAAGGCTGGTTTCGGATAAGAACGAAGAGCACGTTCCAATGGTCTAAGTGTAATTCACATTAATCTGATGATTAGCACGCATCAACTCGGTAGTGGAGAATAACTCTCGTTAAAGCTGGTCATTATCAACGGCTACTCGCAACGGTCAGAAAAAAAATTTGAAAAAAAGTTTTTCCCCCCAAACAACAGATGGAGGATGTTAAGAATTCTTCTTTCTCA
>NW_018180666.1:0-265 GCF_001263595.1 Phalaenopsis equestris
AAAAAAAAAACAGCTACTAACATTAAATAAAAAGGAAAAAAAGGCCGAATTTTACTCCAACAATTCCCTGCCTCAGCAGCTCTGCCATTCCTAAATCCTAATGGCACCAACATGGGTCCAGCTACCCCACCATACTGACTTTTTATTCGATTTGTATATGAAACGTGAAGGCATGAGAATAGAGGAGATGACCAGCAAAGCTGGCCAGTAGTTTTTAATTTTGTGTTCATGTAATAGACTTGTATTCTTAAAAATGTAGAGAGCG
>NW_018180667.1:0-265 GCF_001263595.1 Phalaenopsis equestris
AGGAGCTAATCAATATTCCAAATTACTATTTAGTACTATGCATCCCCCTCTCCTTTTCTCTGCCGTGTTAAGCTTCGTTTGAGAAGACGCTGAACCTTCATTGTGTTGCAGTGAACACCGACACTTGTGAAAGTTTTTGTTTGGTGAAGCAACGCCAGCGGAGCGTCTTCGGAAGTTATTTGCAAGAACGTCAATTTTTCATCATTTTGAACGGTGGAGGACCTCCGTCTCACCAATGCTTATTTCAAAAGAAGTTCGTTGAACG
>NW_018180668.1:0-265 GCF_001263595.1 Phalaenopsis equestris
AATATCATGAATCTGTTATCCTAATTCACTAAGCTCAGCTTCATTTAGTCTTGAAGGCTGTCTAGTTATCCTGACCGTGAGAAACAATCAGCTAGCATTTATGAATTATATATCTAGAGGAAACTCATAATCTCAAATCAAGGAAGACAAGGAAGAGATATAGATTCTTAGACAAATGAATTTACTCAGTAAAAGTGAAAACAATATATGATTTATAATCTGTAGAGGTATAAAGAAAACCTGCAAAGAGTGGATACATAAAACT
>NW_018180669.1:0-265 GCF_001263595.1 Phalaenopsis equestris
TTTTCATCATTGGCCCTGACTTCCTTAACGATATTTTGTGCTTCAGCTCTGCTTAGACATCTACATCTGATTAAACAATCATCTATAGAGTACCCACTAGAGCATATGACATAGCTTTTCTTGTGATGTGATATGCTTCAGACTTTTCATCTGGTAGCTTTCCTATTTACAAATTTTTTGTGAATGGCTTGTGCCAATCTTCGTTAATTTTAGAAATTGGAATCATCATCTCTTCTTCTTTTCTAAGCTTGTGTAGATTGTCGAG
>NW_018180670.1:0-265 GCF_001263595.1 Phalaenopsis equestris
GCTAACCAAATCCCAACAAGAGCAACCCCAACCACAACCAACCAAACCCCAACTATATCAACCCCAGCCACAACCAACTAAAATCTAATTAGATCAACTCCAACCAGAGCAAACAAAAATGCAACCAAATCAAGCCCAATCACAACCAACAAGAACCCAATCGATTAACATTAACCACATCCAACCAAACCCCAACAACGCCCACATAAAATGCAAAACCTAAACCAAAAATCGAAAATGAAGTAACCAACCACAAATCTAAAGT
>NW_018180671.1:0-265 GCF_001263595.1 Phalaenopsis equestris
AACTTATGCACCTTGTTGGAGAGTGGAAAATTGGATTATTAGATGAGAGACACGTTATTATTCAAATTAACAATAAAGAAGATTACATGTGCTTATTTGCTAGAAGAATAATCTGGATTGACAATAGAACAATGAAGATTCTGAGATGGTCTGTGGATTTTAACCCATAGACGGAACCTCCAATCATTTCGGTTGAAATTCGTTTTCTGGTCTGAAATTTCATTATTTTTTCAAAAAGTATTGTACTCTATTGCCTCAGCTTATG
>NW_018180672.1:0-265 GCF_001263595.1 Phalaenopsis equestris
AAAAAATATTCAAAATTTTGAAAAAGTTTTCCTTACTTGCTTATAGGTGACATGAAATGAGATTTCATCTATATGGCTAATGGTATACAGTTATGAAATTCTAAATGAAAACGTCATATTTTTGGATATTCTTGTTTGTTTTGAACACTATTAAATAAAGATATTAATTTCTGAAATAAAAACATTAAAATGTCTATTATTTAAATTAATCATCCACGAGGATTAAAGGAACATCTTATCTCCATAAATTTTGAAGATTTTTTAT
>NW_018180673.1:0-265 GCF_001263595.1 Phalaenopsis equestris
TTCCCTTTCCACAAGCAAGAGTGCCCTTCAGCTTTTGGGCCCCGACCTATTTTCTCGGGGGTTTTGCTCCCTTCCCCATGCCAATGCTTTTTTGAGGACATCCATCATTTGGTCTTTCAGCTTCTTGATTTACTGCCACACAAACTTCATAGTGCACTCCATATTACCGATGTATCTGTTGGGGTTTTCTTCGCTTTATACCATCTCCCTTCTTGTCCGTGGCATGATTCACTCTCGATACATCTTTTAGGATGTTGAATCCGAA
>NW_018180674.1:0-265 GCF_001263595.1 Phalaenopsis equestris
TAGTTTATAAAGATTCCTTAGATGATGCATTCTGTGGATGTTGATAAGACTCTTCCGGTCCTGGTGAGCAACCACCTTTCAGACTAAGTAAATTAGAGCACCCGCCGACCCAGGACGATGGAGCCATAGACATCTTCACTGGATTACGACCAATGAAATAATTAAAATTTAATAAAAATTTGATAAAACTTTGTTTCTTTATTTGCTCTATTTAGTGTTTTATGTATCTTAATGCATGTTCTTTTACTGCTTTTATCAAACATAG
>NW_018180675.1:0-265 GCF_001263595.1 Phalaenopsis equestris
TATAATGCATTTAAAATTTATTTTTTAAGTTCAATTTTAATGTATCTGGAATTTGTTGGATTTGGAAAAATTCTAAATACTAACTTCAGCGAAATCTAAGTACACAACTTTGTGTAAAGTGTATTCTATCATTGTTGTCGACTGCTGTTGCTCATTGCCCATCCTTTGCAGTCTGTTCCCAGCTGCCACCCGCTTGCTTACCTGACTTGCAGCCATATCCAACCGCCAGCCGCCGGTCTTGCTAATGCATTTCTTACATTGTCAA
>NW_018180676.1:0-265 GCF_001263595.1 Phalaenopsis equestris
ACGTTTGAGTGTCCATCTACACTCTCACCATACTTTTCTGATTCTCCCTGATGAGGATCACCATCCTTTCGGGTCACTACCTCCACAACACACCTATTTTTTGGGCCTCTACCTCCTCTTCATGCCCATTCTTTTGGGTCATTGCCTCCACAACACACCCATTCGGCGGGTCCTTGCCTCTTAAGCATGCCCATCCTTTCTGATCACTGCCTCCATAGCACATTCATTCGTTGTGTGTCTTGCATGATGTCTTGCATAATCATCA
>NW_018180677.1:0-265 GCF_001263595.1 Phalaenopsis equestris
ATTGGCCACTAAAGAAGGATGTTCAGTCATTGAGCCACTTAAAAGAGTGGGACGTGTAGTGTCCCGTCAGATGAAGAAAGAGATTTTGAGGGATGTCAGATCTGCGCAACAGTCTCAGAAGTCAACTGAAGTTTTGTAAACTATTTTCCTGTTAGATTCTGTCTGGGGAGTCAAGTTGATACTAGCGTTACTGCCACAAATATTGTTACTACTGCTGCTCCAAGGTCTGCAGGATGTTGACAGGTCAGGTCATGGTTGGGTCCGA
>NW_018180678.1:0-265 GCF_001263595.1 Phalaenopsis equestris
GAGGGATCGCCGAGGCTCCTACGGACATTACTATATATATATATATATATAATTTCAAGCCAAATTGAGCAGAACATGAATGAACAAATTTTAGTTCGTGTTCGGCTAGTTTATATATCGAGCAAAAAAAAAAATGTTCACGTTTAACTTGTTTACTTAGCAAACGAGTCGAACACGAACTTCTTAACGAGCTGAACACAAATTGTTCACGAACAATAAACCGCTTTGATGACTCTAATCTCAATACTACGATCCACCACTACCA
>NW_018180679.1:0-265 GCF_001263595.1 Phalaenopsis equestris
TTTTCATATGTTTCATATGAAAATTTTAAAAACCCTTGGAAAAAAATTAAATCCACACTTCCACCAACATTAGAATGTGTTATGACTAGGTTAACTTTTCATTGTATATCATAATCTAGCTAAGACTTGCATGCTACAAAATTCATGTTGATAGAAAAATATTAAGACTTAGCATATTATAATTTCACAACTCACGTTTAAATAAAAATGCAGGCAGGAGACAACTAAATTTTTTACATGAAAAACTAAAAAAAGAAAAAAAAAA
>NW_018180680.1:0-265 GCF_001263595.1 Phalaenopsis equestris
TAATTTATATTATTTAATTATAAATTATTATTTATTATCAAAGTAGTATAATATTAACTAGTTAATTTTTAATAAAAAACTAGTGAAAACTAATAAATCCCGAAACCTATCTTCTCTTTTTTTTCCACCTGAATGCTGCCTCTCATCAATCTCACATCTCGCCTGAAACCCTCACCTAGGGTTTTTAACGATCTGATTTTGAGCTGATCCTACTTTGAGCCGACCTCAATATCAGCTCGAAAAAAATTCGATCTAAAATTTTGGT
>NW_018180681.1:0-265 GCF_001263595.1 Phalaenopsis equestris
GGGATGGAAAGACTTTTATTAATTTAATAAATTGATTAAATTATGTGTGCGGCCTTGCTTATGTGATTGAATAGTATAATGGATAATTGCATAAAAATTATTGTTTTTTTGTCTATTTACACAACAAATACTTAGTATTTTTTACTTATAAAATATTATAATATTTGCATGTCTAAATGATTTCATTAGAATGTATTATCTATTTTATCATCATGTATTTTGATATCACTTAAATAACCCATTGCTATATAAATTAATAAAAAAA
>NW_018180682.1:0-265 GCF_001263595.1 Phalaenopsis equestris
TGGGGGTATAACACCCACCAAAATTCTGCTTAACCTCAGTTTAGCAAGCCAATCGGCATGGGAGTTGCATTCCTTGTAAATAAAATGCATATGTATAACTAAGTGATGCTTTTTAACAAAATCCTGCATAATGTTAAGCAAATAGAGAATATTCCAAGTAATCAGAGATGCCTTATTGAACATGTTAACAATAACAATTGAATCCAATTCAATATATATCATATTGAAATGAAAGATTACCGCAATCTGTAAAGCATACCAAATG
>NW_018180683.1:0-265 GCF_001263595.1 Phalaenopsis equestris
AATGAATATTCATTGATCCACTCCTCAACCTTCCTAACCTTTCAAGTTAAAAATCCCTTCTAATTGAATATCTGAAGCTTTCAGTACCGACAAAAATAGACTTCATGAATCAATGTGACAATAATCCATCAACACACACATTCAGAAAAGCATTTAGTAAAATAAATGTACAGGTCGCGTAAGTAAAAGATATAATAAAAAAGATCATGTTTGCCTCTTCAGGGGTTTGTGGATATAAAAATCCCTCCTCATATTGAGTGATTGG
>NW_018180684.1:0-265 GCF_001263595.1 Phalaenopsis equestris
TTTTTTGGGTTATATTATGTCTAGTGCAGACATTTAGATGGATTCTACCAAGATCAAGACCATTATATGTTGAATTGCACCGCAATCTTTCACCAAGCTGTGATAGTTTATGGGACTAGCAACATTTTATAGACGATTCATTAGGAGCTTCAGTACCCTCACCGCTCCCTAATAGAGCTATTGAAAGGAGAGAAATTTGAATGGACAGATGCAACTTAGAACAACTTCAACACGCTGAAGGGGAAGGTGACTCAGGCACCAATTT
>NW_018180685.1:0-265 GCF_001263595.1 Phalaenopsis equestris
CATATATTTTATGAATTCGTATAACTGTGCAATCTTAAAAAAAGTATATGTCAAGGATGTTTATACTAACGTTCAACATACCTTTGAAACTAAGATAATGACCAATATTCATTGTGCTCTTTGTTTAGTTAGGTTGTTTTGTGAGAAGAGTAACCTTTGAGTAATGTGGTGGTTGGCACATTTATCAGGAGATAATTAATTAGCAATCGATATGAAGTAATTGCGTCAGATTATATTAGAGATGGGGTGAATATTTTGGCTCTTT
>NW_018180686.1:0-265 GCF_001263595.1 Phalaenopsis equestris
AAAAATTTCGCTGGACTCCTTGCCGCGATTCGCCTCTGCTGCCGCGCCCCGCGATTCGCCTCTGCCGAAGAAGACGATTCGCGAACTCCTTATGCGCGAAAGTTCTCCCGCGATTCTCCTTTGCCGAATCCTGTCTCGCGAATTTGTTCGCACAGAACTGCGAACTACTCCTGCGATTCCCTCGCTGGACTCCACTGCCGATCGTCGAACCCTCTGTCCCGGAACCGAAGCCTTCGCGTTCGATCCTCCTTCCGAAGCCTGATGC
>NW_018180687.1:0-265 GCF_001263595.1 Phalaenopsis equestris
TAATTTAAAATATTTAGTTGAGGATTACATAAGTTGGGCAGAGAAAATGCTCACCACTTGGATGAAAAAAATCCCTCAATGTTTATGTATAGTACAAAACTTCATGTATATGTTGAATCATTGCAAGGAATGGTACAAAATTTTAAACTTTTTAATTTTAAAGTGGTTTTTGTTCTAAAAATTTTAAATTCTTGTTCTACCATTGACAGCATTGATTAAGATATCCACTCTAACATCAATAATTATGTGGCAAAAAAAAAAAAAA
>NW_018180688.1:0-265 GCF_001263595.1 Phalaenopsis equestris
ATATATATAATGTTGAACAGTTATGAAATAATTTATTAGTAGGTTGCATAATATTTGCAATTGTTTTGCTGATATTTATTCAACTGGGGAATGTTAACCACATTTTAAGCACGAGAAGGGTTTTGAGAAGAATTTTGGAGTAGTTTATATTGTTCCTTGTATAAAATCCAAGGGTAAGGAGGCAACATTTTTTTAGGAAGATTTACATGAATGCCATTCTTATTTGTTTACATATCTAAGGCATAAACCTCAATTTTAAAAGGTT
>NW_018180689.1:0-265 GCF_001263595.1 Phalaenopsis equestris
GGCTATCTAATTATTTGAACTTGTTTTTGTTTGAGTTATAATGTTAGAATTTCCGGAAATAAGGATTCATGATTTGTAAACGGTTTCTTTTGTGGATTGCTTATGAGAACTTTTATGACAATTACATAAATGATTGTAATTTTTTTCAGTTTATGTGATTCTCATGATCGATAGAAAGCTTGAGTGAAATGATTAATTGCAATTAATAGAACTACCTGGGTCTGTAAATAGGAAAAAATTTGCGTGCGATAGACGTACGCAGCGC
>NW_018180690.1:0-265 GCF_001263595.1 Phalaenopsis equestris
AGAATGCCCCTTATCTAAAGAGAGCTAGCCGTCAGATTACGGTGACACACATGTGTCTGTCTGTTTATTTTAACTCTTATGACAAAAGGACCTCTACTAAAGATTCCATTAAGAAAGATGACTAATAACATTTCAGTTGACCTAATGTGTGTCGATCGACTAAAGGTTTCAATCGACCAACAAACACATATAACAGATCGTTAAATGATCCTCTTCAAGAAATTATGAATATCAAATGACACCAATGTCAGTTATGAATATGAAA
>NW_018180691.1:0-265 GCF_001263595.1 Phalaenopsis equestris
CATCTTTTGAAATTAGGTTTTTTTAAAATTTGTAAGAAGGTTTATGATAGTATTTGAAAAAAAATGTAAGCATACTAAGAAATTATAGTATAAAGTTCAAACAATAACATTCTGTAAGTTCATGTTCCATAGATTTCGCAAATTACAAAATTTGATTTATAAGTTGCATAACCATAATAGAGAGTTAAGAGAAATAACCAACAAACGTATTCAAAGCAAAAGGCAAACATAAAACCATTAATAAGTTTCATAAGAAGAAAAAACA
>NW_018180692.1:0-265 GCF_001263595.1 Phalaenopsis equestris
ATTCGAGAAATCTTGTATTTGTTGTAATTCTGTGAAAGAAGGTAAATCCTCTTCATGGATTTCTCCATTAAAATAATTTTTTACATCTATTAATTTTTTTAAAATTTTATTGTCCCAAGCCTGTAATAAATTAAATAATTTATTTGTGAAATCATTTCATTGTGAAAATTGATGCTAGATGAATTAATTTTTTATATTTATTTACCTCTAACTTCTCATCCCACCTGTCATCTGATGCATCAATTGTCCGCTTTACTGGATCCCA
>NW_018180693.1:0-265 GCF_001263595.1 Phalaenopsis equestris
GCAAAAATTAGCTTTTGTCCCGACATTTTTCTGCAGAAGACAGAAGAACATCAGTGCGTTGAAATTAATCATGAACAAGAATAAAACAAAGCATTTCTTAAAAAAATTAATTTTTAATTTATACAGATGTAATTTTTATTTATTTAACTTATTTTAATTTATTGAAATTTTAAAATTAAAGACGGAATAAGAGAAATTAAGGGAGCAACTTTCAAAATTTTCATTTTATAGAGATTAATTTTATTACAAAATTTTGGACCCAGTC
>NW_018180694.1:0-265 GCF_001263595.1 Phalaenopsis equestris
CTTGTGGGAGATCAAAGACCTATTTATTTGACCGGGTCACTGAATCGGGGTTGAAGGTTGATTGGGTGTAGACCACTTGTACTAAAGACTAAAGCTAATAAAATCAAGCAAAGGCAATGACCTTTCTATCGTCACAAACTGACTCAAAGAATGAGTTCGGCATCACCAACCTTGTCGACTCAAAGATCATTAAAGGTCGACTGGTAACCCAAATGTAGCACGAGCGAAAGCGTAGGCCTCACTGAACTAATGCCCACCGAACTTA
>NW_018180695.1:0-265 GCF_001263595.1 Phalaenopsis equestris
CGATACTTCACTTCGCGATGGAGAAAGGCGGGAGCCGGAGCAGGTTGCGCCAATTCGTGAAATAAGGGAGGAAGGAGCTAGCGGGAGTGGGAGCGGTTTTTATTTTTTCGTTTTCCCGGGGTCCAAACTCCAACAAATCTCCCACATGAAGACCGGTACACAGGCATCAACATCTCTTTCCTCGAACTGATTTCTTCCACTGGCGGCGTCGCCCTTTTCTTCAATCATGAATCCTCCACCATGAATCCTCCACCTCTGCAACTCA
>NW_018180696.1:0-265 GCF_001263595.1 Phalaenopsis equestris
GGGGTACTCGGTTTAGCTTCGTGGGTGCGTCGTGCTTGGGCAAACCCAATTGAGTGCATTGACCTACTCTAAAGGTTTATTTGGGACAGATTTCTGTCTTTTTTGCTTCTCAGGGCTCCACCATAGTTCTGTTTGAAGAACAGTTTCTTGCCGTTTTTTAGAAATTTCTATGATATAAAATTATTTTTTTCAACCGAGCTGTTATAGTGTGGTGGCTGCCGAAAAGTTGTGGTATAATTTTTTGAAAATAAAATAAATTTGTAAT
>NW_018180697.1:0-265 GCF_001263595.1 Phalaenopsis equestris
AAAACCTCAAGTCTTTGTTTTATCATTTATATAAATGCTGAAAATGCAGTGGGCTAAAAAATTGATTGAATGCTGAAAGCAGATAGATAGTAGCTATATGATGTTTTGCATATTCAACCTCAATATCAACAACTTTGTTTTCTGAGAGTCCTATCATACTGTTTTTACATGCACATTGTAATTTCAGCATTTAAGCAATCAAAGGCATGAGTTTTGAATTTTTTGGTGTAAGGTGGCTTTTCCTATTTAAGAGCTTTTAGTAGGA
>NW_018180698.1:0-265 GCF_001263595.1 Phalaenopsis equestris
TACTAAGCTAGCTTTAAAATGCATCATGCATCATTAATCTTTTTGCTTATCTAGAATGAATGTGTAATTAAAGCCTCCTCTTCGTGAAAATTTGATCAGATGTCCTACCCTTTGTAGGCTACTTTGCTTGAACTGTTCTTATTTGCTTTTCAAGTGCACTGAAAAGGAGGGCTTTGTACTTTGTAGATCTTTATTTTAGAGAGCGAGACTGGAATATTTTCTTACATCTGACACAAACTATCAAATGCTTAGAATAGTCTTTAAT
>NW_018180699.1:0-265 GCF_001263595.1 Phalaenopsis equestris
TTATTTTGAATGGTATTGGTATTATTCCTCGCGTTCTTCGTATTGATCGTGCTATTCCACGGGGTGTATGTCCACTGCGGCATATTATCTCTGTGCGGCTCGCTACCTCTTCGTGTTTTCCTCGGCGCATTTTCGTGAGGCTTGGTGCAATTCATCAGCTAGTTGCGTACATTGTATACCCTGTGAGTGGGCATTGCCTCCCACTTACTAAATGCTTTTATCTTTAATGAATTTGCCTTCAAGCTTAATATATATATATATATAT
>NW_018180700.1:0-265 GCF_001263595.1 Phalaenopsis equestris
ATGCATATTTGTAAAACCTATTACTATGCATAAGAAACCAATCAACGTCCTCCTAGCAACTCCTCAGGACAAGCTTCCTTAACTGCCAAAACTACTCCAAGCATTCGCTGACACCTAGGCTCCTTAGGGCTGGGGCCTAGGCACCAATTTGTTTATTTGCTAAAGAACGCATGGGCTCCTTTAGCACATAGGCACCAGTATAGAGGTGCTTAGGCTCCAAGTGGTTGGCACCTAGGCGTCAACCTCTTAGGTTGTCCAATTGAGG
>NW_018180701.1:0-265 GCF_001263595.1 Phalaenopsis equestris
TATCTTTTTCTGACAATACATACATTTTTGAATTTCTCTTTTTTTAATTTCTGACAAAATAATTTTTTAGTCTCTTTGCGGATGCCTAAGTTGTTTTTGCTGACAATAGAAATTCACTTCTTATATATTAATATGTGTATCTTTTTAGTCGGTGCTTACAGTGACTGTATATGAATAATTTTTCAGAGCAGTAATATACTCAGATATTTGAATGATATATTTTATTTGGTGTATAAGTCCTCAACGGTTGATCTCTGAAATAATT
>NW_018180702.1:0-265 GCF_001263595.1 Phalaenopsis equestris
CAAATCTAAAGCCCACATTATAATTTCTTTTCTCTTCACAATCCATCCAATTAAAAGAACTCTGTAAGTTTCAAATTCATGATGAAATAATTCCAAAGCATGCGCCATGTCAAACTCCAATAAAAATACCAAATAAATCCAAAATCCCATCTCATGAAATTAGCCAAGCCACATGCAAGACATGAAGCCACCCAAGCCATAGGTGAGCCATTAGAGCCTTGCTACCTCACAAAAATATTAATGGCAAAAATCCAACCCACTTTCA
>NW_018180703.1:0-265 GCF_001263595.1 Phalaenopsis equestris
ATATATATTGTGTCGTGAGTCATGGCCCCTCGTTGAAGATCGTTAGTCCTTCTGGTCATTTGTTCAAATTTCTCTTTGGCCAGTTTGTCGATAGTAAGAATGGTCTTCGAATAATTAAGCATATGAGGATGATTGAGAGCTGTACTATGACTTCCAGCAATTTTAATAATATATATCAATTTTTACATTTATATCACCTTATCTATGACTTAAAATGCGTCTTTCATTTTTCAGAAGTTATAGCAGTGATATTGTGTATGTGATA
>NW_018180704.1:0-265 GCF_001263595.1 Phalaenopsis equestris
AAAAAAAATATGCTCTCTTCTAACAGCTTCATAATTATTTTTCGAAGAACTGAAGCACTTCAAATAAATCCAAAATCTCATAAAAGTCCGGCTTTTTTCCAGGTTTTACAAATGCCAGATTTTGTATGAAATGGAAAGAAAATATAAATTCATAAAGATCGAACAATTTACATGATTAAAAAAAAAAATTTGTTTCACGATATTTAATTTAAATTCCAATTAAATTATTTAAAAGCAAAAAATATTTACATACATACCATACACT
>NW_018180705.1:0-265 GCF_001263595.1 Phalaenopsis equestris
AACCCTGGTTTCTGGTCCACTGCATCTCTCTTCATTGTGCTCGTCCTTTCGTCCTTTCGTCTGTCACTATTCTTCGTCTTCATCCCGACTCGACTGCTCGTGTTTCGTCGTCTCGAGGTCAAAGAGCTCACGTTCGTCAGGCTCGGCTTATGTGGCGTCGTGCGTCTTCGACCTCGGTTGTTTCCACTTTCGACTGTGTTTGCATCTTTTGTTTCGTTTGCGTCTGCCAACTTCCATCGGAGCATCGCAACAAACTCTAGTTTCG
>NW_018180706.1:0-265 GCF_001263595.1 Phalaenopsis equestris
AACGAACGAGCCGAACACGAGCTGCTTAAGGAGCCGAACAAGAGAAGTTCGCTAGAGTTGAGCCATTTTGACAGCCCTACTTGCGGCACAATCATGTTGAAACTATAAATTCTTTGCTAGGATTCAGCGAAAATACTGAAAAAAGAATTAATTAAAAGGTCAGAAAGTTTGGTAAAGATTTATGATCAATGAACAGCTTATTTTGCCAATTTTATTTCTTTTCTTCAATTAAATAAAGTAAAATAATAATAATAATAATAATAAT
>NW_018180707.1:0-265 GCF_001263595.1 Phalaenopsis equestris
GCATGTTCTTTTGCTTCAACATAGGACTACATTACTATATTAATGCAAGCCATTTCACCTGATACTCTGTAGTTGTATCTTTAATTTTCATAATTTATCATCAGTGGTGAGAAAAGTGGGTAATAGTGATGTGTTCAACGCTCTAGAATAGCTGACATTTGACCTAACGGGGCCTGAAATAAAATGCATACCCGTTACCAACCTTATCATCTATGGTTTTATTGAGAGCCTAGCCTATTGTTGTGTTGAGCTCTTAGCAATTTGG
>NW_018180708.1:0-265 GCF_001263595.1 Phalaenopsis equestris
GTCGGTTAAACATTAACTCACCACCTATTCTAACCAAATCTATCTTACTCATCTCAGTTAACGAACGAGAAGCCCAAATATCTTGACAGAAGGCAATAAATTTGGCTCTCACTCAATTCAGATCACCTTGGAGGGCAACCTCACAAGCCCAAGAAACAACTAATTCTTCCCTCTCGGAGCACAAGTCGCCAACACGATCACCCACACTAGCTGACGGAATCTCAGGACCATGAGGGTAGAGTTCAATCAATCGGAACGACACAGG
>NW_018180709.1:0-265 GCF_001263595.1 Phalaenopsis equestris
TACACCCATAGGCACAGTTGCCTTAAAGTGGTACTAGAATTGTTATGCACATTTGGGGTTGTTAGAAGCTCGTATAATAGCCTCCGACTATTCCTTTTATATATATATAATTGAATAATATGATGAGGCACAAATCTAAATGGCTTTTGGGAAAGATTTTTAAAGTTCAAATTCTAGATTATATAAACCCAAATTTCAACATATTCATAGTTAAACTGAGCAACTCAATAATATTAACCCTTTGAATCCATATGAGCCCAAATCA
>NW_018180710.1:0-265 GCF_001263595.1 Phalaenopsis equestris
AAGAAAAAGCAAATCTATCTCAGGCAGGTGCGTAGCAAGACAACTCAATCCTCAGGGAATAAAGAAACTGCTCTTCCCCTGAAAAGAGTGGGATCACTCTAGGGACTTCCATCCAGAGTTTCACTCTCAACTACTCCTTAAACTGCTCTGAGTCGCAGGAATGGAACTGAAAAGGGAAGACTGAAACTTTCAGGGGGACTGGACTGATAGGCGGGCTTCCCTTCCTCTCCTCATATGAGGAATCTTTTCTCCTTCCGTTCGAAAA
>NW_018180711.1:0-265 GCF_001263595.1 Phalaenopsis equestris
TAAAATACATTTAAACAGAATTATTTCTACTTTAACTTTTAAAAGGACTTATAAAAAGTAAAGTGCTCCCAAATGAGGAAAGAGGCCTTTTGCATGGGAAAAAAATTTGTGTACATAATACATACGCAAACATGTTATATGGGCGTTATATCCACGTTATATTCAGATTATAACATTCATAACTTCCATTTAATGTTTATATAATGTTAACCTACCTAAACTTCCAAATAATTTACTACACAAATTTTTTCCTTCGCATGGCGAC
>NW_018180712.1:0-265 GCF_001263595.1 Phalaenopsis equestris
TTTTGCTTCAACCTCCAACTTGGAGGCCACTCCCCCGATAGATGATCTGATCCAGCTTTTGGCTGATGAAGCTATCTGAGATGGAGCCCTGCTCGTGGAAGGTATTCCCCCTCAACCTTTGGTCAAAGGGTGTCCCCAGAGTGGTGCCCCTCCCCTTGTTGCAAAAAGTTTCCGTACGTCAAAGATATAATGCATGATTGGTAACTTAGATTTTCTTTTATTCGGTCCTTTAATTTATTCTTATCACATCGACTCTAACACTACA
>NW_018180713.1:0-265 GCF_001263595.1 Phalaenopsis equestris
ATATATATATATATATATATATATATTATTTATATGTGTAGATTGGAATGAATTTCTTGCATTCCTCATAATAAATAAACAAATTATACTGCCTTTCATAAAGTTTATAAGAAAATTTTTTAAAAAGTTCTCTCTTTTTAATATCTATACTAATCAAATAAAATCTCTTTTAAAATAAAATATTATTGATTGTGATGCTCATAACATATGAGGGCACAATCAAAAAGAGTGTCATATATTCACATGATAAGTTCTAACATAAAAG
>NW_018180714.1:0-265 GCF_001263595.1 Phalaenopsis equestris
GGGGTTAAAATTACATCTGTTCAACTTGAAATTTTTATACTCCTTAACTATTACTTACGGTAAGCCTCTCAAGGCTGATAATCCTACGCTTGTTGTCACCTGACTCTCTGTTGCTTGTGTGTTAGTTGTGAGAGATATCACTCAATCAGCTCCGGATGAGGTAGAGATTGGAACCACTCACAACGGGTATCGACAAAATGTTGAAATATAACTACTCCTTTCTTATTGCTCTGATTGTAGTATGTTTGACCACAATTATACTGTC
>NW_018180715.1:0-265 GCF_001263595.1 Phalaenopsis equestris
TAAAATGTTAAACCATGTATGCTCAACAATATTAAGTGGATACTCATGCACTATAATCATTTTGGAGATTATTTCTCTAAACTTATGTTGGTCATAACTTTTTGGATCATGAAATACTAGAATCTCAACATCTATATCAAGATCAAGGGGAATAAAATTCAAAATTTGTTGTCTTTTTCAGAAAGATCAACTGCTTGCTTATTTTTAGCTTTGAATTGTCCACATTCCCTCACATGACTTAGAAGTTGTGAAATAATTCTTGTTT
>NW_018180716.1:0-265 GCF_001263595.1 Phalaenopsis equestris
TCAAGTTATTGTTGAATTACTACCTTCTATGCCTGTAAAATGGGCAAGAAGTTTTTTGGGACATGTTGGGCTCTATAGGCATTATATTAAAGATTTTTCAAAAATTCTAACTCGTTGTGTCATCTTTTAGAAAAAAGACACAAACTTTGATTTTAATAAGGAATGCTTAAATGTCTTTAATTTATTAAAAAAATTAATCATTGCACCTATTAGTGTTTCACCTGATTCAAAAAAACCCTTTGAATTAATATGTGATGCAAGTGAT
>NW_018180717.1:0-265 GCF_001263595.1 Phalaenopsis equestris
TCTGATTCAAGAAAGCAATCCAAAACCCTAAACAAATGATGAATGGCGGTGCTCGATGTTCAACCCTCGGGCAACGTTTTGCCTTCCAAAATGATGATCCGACGTTTTGGTAAGGCTCGCGGTTTAATTTTTAGATGCTTTGGTAGGACTCGGGCCTGGTCGCGTAGTAAGAAAATATACAATTCATTATTTTTTGGTCGGGCCCCGCATTTCCAAGTGTCCGGATTTAATTGGACGACACACACAAGTCTACGTGCAGTGTCCG
>NW_018180718.1:0-265 GCF_001263595.1 Phalaenopsis equestris
ATCTAATATCTAAACTTCTATATTTATATGCATAGCACTCAACTATTTAACCTTAAATAAAAAATACCACTATTAATAACTTTCTAAAAGTGAAATATACGTTTTAATGCAAAAATTTGACACTAAATAGTTATAAAAATAAATATCAAGCTTTAAATGTTAGATTTATATACATAGAAATTGTGTGATATGCATGTAAATTTCCCTTCTACTAATTATCATTTATCCCCCCCTAATGTTAAGATAATTGCCATATAGCACCTTC
>NW_018180719.1:0-265 GCF_001263595.1 Phalaenopsis equestris
GGAAAGGCTAAAGCAACATCTCCCTATCCTAATCTGTCCAAATCATTCAACTTTCATCTAGGGAAGATGTATAATAGATAATATTTTATTGGCAGAAGAATTAATATGTAACCTTGATTATAAATACAGAGGGGGAAACCATATTATTCACTGGACTTAAGGAAAGCTCATGACACTATTAAGTGAGATTTTATACTCGATGTCATTAAATCCATGGGCTTCAACTCAAAGTTTTGCAATTTTGTCAATGGTTGGTTGGAGGGCA
>NW_018180720.1:0-265 GCF_001263595.1 Phalaenopsis equestris
AGTTCCTATTTTTGATTGGTCATTGATTGTGAAAATCACTATTTTGGACATTGATTTGATGGTATCCAGTATTTTCTACTGTAGATTATTGTTGTTAAATCCTGGTCATATGAAGAAATTACTAGCTCCCTTTCTGATTTTTACCCGTCACCATATCAATCTTCAATTTCTTACCCTCTATGGATTTTTTGCCGTCCCCTGACTATATTGTGCTTGACAACTGTTTCCGTGTTTGTTTACTTGTCTTTCTGTGATTCTTCCTTTT
>NW_018180721.1:0-265 GCF_001263595.1 Phalaenopsis equestris
TTTTTTTTCAAAACATCAAACTGTAACGTTCTGGCAGCCTCAACAATTAGCCAGTTCAGGTTGTAAAACGTAGCTTTTCCACCACATCTTCTTGAGAAAACAAGCAAACAATTGTTTCCCCGAATGCCTCAGCAGTGTGATGCAAACTGCAGAGCATCATCACCACCCCCCAAACGCACCCTATGTATTGTCTTTTAGAAAAAGCTTTTCTAAGAAACTTTCTTAGATAAAAAAATAAAACCCATACAAACAAACCAAATCATTA
>NW_018180722.1:0-265 GCF_001263595.1 Phalaenopsis equestris
AGTACAAAGTCTTGATAATGGATACATGAATAATGTTTACAACAACATCATATTTATAATATGAGTGATTACCAACTATAAAACCTAAAAATAATCTCTTGAAGAAAAGGATCGACTGATGCGGGTCAAAAGATCTATGAAGGTAGGGTAATGAAGTAACGTCTTAGAGTAAGATAGGATTCATAACACACACATACAAAAGAAAAGTGGTAGAATGAGACACGATAATTTTATATGGAAACTTTGAAAAGGGAAAAACCATGGG
>NW_018180723.1:0-265 GCF_001263595.1 Phalaenopsis equestris
TTAAGATCTTATTTATACAACATACACGTCATTTTAGGTCTACCACTACCTTTCCTAACATAACTTAAATCTAAAAACAGCTAGATAGCTACTCACCTAAGAGGGTCATCTGATGGCTGATGTTTAACATGACCAAACTATCTAAGGCAACTCTTTTTAATCTTGTATGTAACCGAAGCTACTTCAAACCTTTTATGGATATATTGGTTTCACAATTTATCTGTACTATTGTCTCTCACTTTATCAAAATTAATTATGATAAATG
>NW_018180724.1:0-265 GCF_001263595.1 Phalaenopsis equestris
TATTATTATTATTATTTGGATTGTGGCTTCTAGCATGTGGAACATTTAATATGAGGAGCGCTATTTACATACTTCATATGCACGCAATTCTGTGTGCGTATGACCATCAATAACCTCCCAATAACTAAGTTATAGGGGGTTATTGAGAGGTTATTGGGGGTATTAACTCTAATAATATCTCAAAAACCTCTCAATAACCTATAAATACATTCCGTGATTTGAGGCTCATATTTTTCTGTCATTCGAGTGTTTTGTGAGGTTATTA
>NW_018180725.1:0-265 GCF_001263595.1 Phalaenopsis equestris
CTTTGAGAAAATGGAAAAAGAGTGGTTTGGATGAGTAGCTTTGTCTTCCATCATGATTGAGACTTTTTCAGCTATTTGTTCTGCGTTAGGTATGTAGAAAAGTCGGATTTCTCCAGCGAATGATTTGTTCGATTGTTCGCTGCTTTGTTGAATTGGCAAGTTTTTTAGAATTTATATCCAAACACTCATTTCATTTTAGAGGATTGAAATTTATAATATTGTTTTTTTTCGGATATTGCTTTTAAACGGAATTTTCTAAATGACA
>NW_018180726.1:0-265 GCF_001263595.1 Phalaenopsis equestris
AAAAAAAAAACTATTTTTTTTGCGCAAACAGATTGAAAGATTGGTTGCGCATTGAAAAAAAAA
Source organism: Phalaenopsis equestris (assembly GCF_001263595.1). Taxonomy (NCBI): domain Eukaryota; kingdom Viridiplantae; phylum Streptophyta; class Magnoliopsida; order Asparagales; family Orchidaceae; genus Phalaenopsis; species Phalaenopsis equestris. The sequence goes on from NW_018180726.1 coordinate 64, forward strand.
AAAGAGTTGTATTATGGTGATATTTTTGTGGTATTTTGGTAATATTTTTGGTGATATTATAATGATATTTTGGCGGCATTTTAGTAGTATAATAGTATTATTCTATTGATATTTTGGTGATATTCTGATAGTATATTTGTATTATTCTAGTTATATTATGGTGGTATTATGGTGATATTCTTGTGGTATTATGATGATATTC
>NW_018180727.1:0-265 GCF_001263595.1 Phalaenopsis equestris
ACAAACCCAAAAGTACTTCATCAACTTTAGTAATCTTTGTGAACAGAAAGAAGCATTCTAATTGAGTTAAACTGGCTATGATTTCTCCAGATTTCAAAAATGTCAAATCCTAAGTTGATATTCTTATTTGTAGAAGTATTGAAATTGCCAACAAATGAGAGCGTCCATTGTCAGGGATCAATAATCAAATTCTAAATTGGTTTTAAAGAAATTGAAATAGTACTTGAGAATGTTCATGAAGATGGATGTTGTAGAAGTTTTATGA
>NW_018180728.1:0-265 GCF_001263595.1 Phalaenopsis equestris
AAGTGGAGATTCTCTAGGTTGAAGCGCTGACCCGCAGTCCTAAGCGAATCTGATTCTACAAATCTTTTTAATTATTTTAAATATTTAAAATAATTAAAATGTTATCTAACGTTGACTGGCTGTTTTCCTTCTATCGATTGGTCAACATATTTGAATATTCTTAAATATCGAGAATTCAAGCGAAAAAAATAAAAAAAATATATGTTGTTTATTTAAAATAAACATTAATTTCGTTTCTCACAATTTTCTCAGATTTCAAAAAGAT
>NW_018180729.1:0-265 GCF_001263595.1 Phalaenopsis equestris
TGGATTTTACTTGTAAGTAAATGAGTTTTTACTTTATATTAACAAAAAGTTTATAGAATCATTAGGTTGTTTTTTACTCGCACTTAAAATATAAATTCATTAAAAAAAAAATTTAGTTGATAGGCTGAAGTTTTACTAAAATAAATTTTAAAATGATAAGTGGTTTTTTTAGAATGAATTTATTTTAGACTCTCTGGAAAAAGCCGGCAACAATAATTTTATTTTTGATATTAAAATAATTTTTTTATTCCGGGGAGTAATATAT
>NW_018180730.1:0-265 GCF_001263595.1 Phalaenopsis equestris
ACACCCCTACAAATGAGTGTATAAGAAAGTATATTTTGTTTTTAAAATGAAGTGTCCCGAAGACAAGGTGTCTCGAATATGGTGGAATGAAGTATCTCAAGTACATGTTAACTAAGTATCTGAAATGTTGTAGAAAACAATGTATTCCAAACAAGGTGGATTGAAGATCCAATGATGACTCCTATCAGCAAATTACGATCGTTGCATTCAAAATACGATGACTTTCTTTCAACTTCTGACTTTTTATGTACGGACAAATGTAGTA
>NW_018180731.1:0-265 GCF_001263595.1 Phalaenopsis equestris
AAGGATTTAACTCTAACCCTAAATTTAAGGAAACTAAGTTGCCTTAGGAGGATCTTGTATTGCAGATGGGGAATAAACTGCAAAGTCAAGATGTAGCTATTAGGAACATTGGCAATCAATTGGGACAGATTGATAATTCACTAAGCAATTAGCCATAAGGAACTCTTCCTAGCATCACTAAGTTAACCCTAATGAGAAGAATAGCGAGCATGTGTAAGTTTTCCAATTAAGAAGTGAAAGAGAGTTAGAGGATGCAGTTTGGAAA
>NW_018180732.1:0-265 GCF_001263595.1 Phalaenopsis equestris
TTAAACTTTAAACATTTGATTTCTACACTGATTATGATCTTTTTGCAAGAAGAAAAACTTTTCATATTTTTGGAACTATTTTACACATAATTAGTTTATAAAAATTGTATTTACTTTTAGCTTTAAATTAGAGTCAGCAAACATTAGTTTCTAACCCTTTACAAACACTTTGATATTATTCTCCTACATATTTTGTTTGCGGTTTATATAGAAATTCTTTTAAGTTGAAATAGAAATTTTAACTTTACGTATGGGTTCGACACTG
>NW_018180733.1:0-265 GCF_001263595.1 Phalaenopsis equestris
GATAAAACTAACATAAATAAAGATAAATTAAAACTCCGCAGGCTCCTCACTTCTGGTGCTTCGCTCTTTCCCCCACGCCCTATTTCGTAACATAAGGAAATATTTCTCTCGTATTATTCAAATGTTATTGTATATTATTTATATGTTATTATGTTTTAAAAATATTCTTGATACTATAATAACATAATAACATATCAATAGCACTTAAATAATATATAATATATATATCGATAACACTTAAATAATATATAATAATATATGAATA
>NW_018180734.1:0-265 GCF_001263595.1 Phalaenopsis equestris
GACAGACATAGAAAGGAGTGTAGAGTTGTGTGTGTTATTTGTCTCTTCTGGGGAATTAGCAGGTGAGTATTTGATCAAAGTTAAGAAGTAGGGACTCTCGATGGGTGTTGGAGAGTGGATTTTGAGTTATGAAATTTCAAGAATTTATAGAGGATGAGAATCAATATGTAAATGCTGACCCCCCGGGTGGGGAATTGAAATTTAGGTATCAATTCTAAAAGGAGAGAGCTGGAATGTAGGTAGCGACCTCGAAAGATGGGAATCA
>NW_018180735.1:0-265 GCF_001263595.1 Phalaenopsis equestris
AGGAACACTCTCTTAGAAAGTCCCTCAAAAAAATCCGTCTGCACCCGATAGTCAATTTGGTGATCGATCGACCAAAGAATAGGGGAACTCCCAGCTCGCTAACAGTTTGGCATCTACACTGATGATCAAGCATCGGTCGGATCGAAAATGAACAACTGTCCGGCAACCGCAGCCAGTTCCTTCTCTCAAAAAACTTAGAAACTATACCCCCGATGAAGCTAAGGATTCTCCATTTAGATCCTTACAAGGGGAAGATCGACACAGC
>NW_018180736.1:0-265 GCF_001263595.1 Phalaenopsis equestris
TTTCTAAATGTATTTTGATTCAAATTTTCACATTTTAAGTTATATATCATTGAGGCATAGATTAGCATTAACTCTTCATATTATTTTGTATAAAATATGCATATTAACAATTATGTATAAACAGTTGCATTATAGTTTTCCTGAGAAGAGGTTACATGGCAGGACCCAGAAATAAATTTAGTAAGATTACATTTATTGATTAGCAGATGGAGGTAAAGTGTTTAATAAAAAAAGTATGATACGAAGAATTAAATAGTGTATATAA
>NW_018180737.1:0-265 GCF_001263595.1 Phalaenopsis equestris
TTGCTTGATGTTCCTTACATTAGAAGATAATCCTTCTGTTTATTATTTTGGGGAATTTGCTGATGGTTTTTCCTTCTTAGGCATTTATATTTCATTTCTGGATGTTTTTTGGGTTTTGTTTAAGATCACCTGCTATTGCACGTTGCACAGGGACTATTTTTCGATACAATTTTATGGGGTTACGCATTGCTGCCACTGCAGGAATTTTTTTCAGTCATCAGCCATACTTCAATCCTATATTACTTCTGCTTTCTTTTTCTATATA
>NW_018180738.1:0-265 GCF_001263595.1 Phalaenopsis equestris
CTGGACTCAGTCTGGTCACCTCTGATGGCGGAGGTTGCTACGATGCAGAATGAATTGGACAAGGTTTTACGCGAGCTGGGAGCACTTCACGAGTCGGCTGACCTATGAAAATTTCACTACAAGACTGATTGAATGGAACAACTTAGGATATGAGGGTGATGGTCCTCCAAAGTTTAATTCAGAGGGGTTATGTCCTGACTGAGGCCTTGGAAGACCCTCTCATATAACACTTTATTTTAGACATGTAATAATGTTATTTGGAAAT
>NW_018180739.1:0-265 GCF_001263595.1 Phalaenopsis equestris
ATTTATTTAAACTATTGTTTATATGAGATCGGTTTGATCTTTTATTTTCAAACAATCAAAATGTTATTTTTTTTCAGAATATATACATATAAATTAAATTAAGAAACTTTTGAAACCAGGTGTCGGGATATCCATTCTCGCGGTTGACAATTTCTAATTTGGCCATCAATAACTTCTGGTGACTCCGTTGGGGATTAGCTCTACTCTTCATTATGATTAGAAAATCTTGTCTTCATAATGATCTAGATTACCCTTCTTCCGTTGG
>NW_018180740.1:0-265 GCF_001263595.1 Phalaenopsis equestris
AGTGAAATTCAAAGCAAGCAAACATGTAGATAGCCAACCACGCTCGTGCTAACAACCTCACCTGGGAAACCTAGGGTTTGAATGCTTGGATGCGCGTCATAGCCGCCTCCTGCTTTGACAAGGTATGTGGGGAGTTTTTGCCCCGAGAACTTGAGGGGAAAGCTCTCCATGAGGTTGTGAAACGAGTCGGCTACAAAGCCTCTCTTGTTTCACAACTCCTCTTGGTGTTGCAAAGTGAGCTAGCTAAAAAGCTTTTCTCACTTTG
>NW_018180741.1:0-265 GCF_001263595.1 Phalaenopsis equestris
AAGTTGTGAAAATTCAATGTTTAATTCCATATTTCTTAGTTAATTATTCAATTCTTAAGCTCTTAAAATGACTTTCCCAATCCATAATGGTCGCTCTCGGTATTCTGAATCTAGTGAAAATATTTTTTTATTAAAATTTTGCAAAGATTTAAGCATCACAATGAGGTAATGTAATAACTTTAATGTGCTTCAAAATATAATCCAAAGCTATTAAAATATATTTTTTTTTTGAAAGATGATATAAAGGGTCCCATAAAATCCAAAC
>NW_018180742.1:0-265 GCF_001263595.1 Phalaenopsis equestris
TTGTATCCAGGAAGGAAATCTCATCAACATTGGAGTTTTGATATATCAGACCATCATCTGTTCTGTCACTGCTGTTACTACTGTAGATATGGGATTTGCTTCATTGATCTTCTCTTTATTTGAGCAGGCTGGAGTAAAATATGATAATTGGGAGGAAGTATTGTTGCCTTTAAAGCCTATCATAAAGGTGAATGTGAAAACTTATTCTAAACATTCTATTTTTAGCTGAGGAGGAGGATTTTCTAGGAGTTATGGAATAGAGACG
>NW_018180743.1:0-265 GCF_001263595.1 Phalaenopsis equestris
CTATTTTATCTTGGCCGTGAAGGGTGGCTCTTATAGCCATGGCCTCAGGCTGTGCTTGGCTAGTGCCAATAAACTCTAGGTGAGGGTTAGGTGGCACACACACCCAATAGAAATTTGCCACAAGGGATGGGCTCAATTTGGAGTCAAATGCTTGGATGGATTCCTTGGGCTGGTGTTTTCTGGCGACAAGGCCGACCGGCAAGGACAAGTGAGGTAGCTAGCTGGTTCAAGGGAGCCAGAGGGAGTCTTAATTGTGATTACATTG
>NW_018180744.1:0-265 GCF_001263595.1 Phalaenopsis equestris
GGATTCACATTTAAACACAAAATCTATGTAATCCTTTAAACATTTAAATAGAAATAATAACAAATATTTTTGTAGTCATGAAATTCATTTAGCAAATAGTTAAGTCTCTTTTTATTTTAAATATTTGTGTATTAATTTACATTGCCACAAAAGCTCATGCTTTAACATGATTTCACTCATCAATTTTAGACTCATTTCGAACTCTTGCTCATTTATAGATTAGTTTCATAACTATGTTTTAATGCAGATGCAAGTTTGGATTTAA
>NW_018180745.1:0-265 GCF_001263595.1 Phalaenopsis equestris
CCCTTTGCTTTTTTAGTTTTAAATTTGTTTACAATTTTTTGTATACATGTAATTTTGGATATACTTCTTATGTTGGTATACCTTTTTTGGATTTATACATGTATTTTTTCTATTTTGTGTGGAGTTGTACTGCGGATAGGGGAACCCCTAGGATTTGATGTATTTTGTTTTTTTTAGACGGGGATCCACTATCCCACCCCCTTATTTTGTACATTCTTAATTACTAAAGCGCAAGGAGCCATGAGCCACTTTTTTATAAATATAT
>NW_018180746.1:0-265 GCF_001263595.1 Phalaenopsis equestris
TTAAACTGAAAAAGCATGCCTCGTTATGGTGGGGCAACTTGAAACGTCAACGAATGAGGGACAACAACGACAAAATCACGAAGTGGAATAAAATGACGAAAGCACTCCTGCGAAAATACCTGTCACCACACTACGGTCAAGATATGTTCCTGAAGCTCCACAACTTTACCTCACAGAGAGATGTTTGTAGTTGAATTCATAGCCAAATTCGATTAATTACAAATCAAGTGCAACTTGGTCGAACAAGAGTAGCATACATCTGCCG
>NW_018180747.1:0-265 GCF_001263595.1 Phalaenopsis equestris
ATAGCCCCATACATCATAATGCACGTAATCAAGAATCCCTTTAGTTTTATGCTTTCCAGTAATGAAATTGACTATAGTCTGTTTTCCAAGAACACAAAACTTATAAAAATCGAGCTTGTAGCTTTTAACACAATACAACAAATTTCTTTTGTGCAATTCAATCATCTCACTTTCACTAAAATGACCAGATGCATATGTCATAACTTTGTATTATTATCATCCGACTCAACAGAATGAACTCCACCCACAACTGTACTCCCCAACA
>NW_018180748.1:0-265 GCF_001263595.1 Phalaenopsis equestris
GGGGGAGCTGCGGAGGAGGTTGGAAGGCATATTAATGATCTTCTATCGGAACACATATTCGAGGTGGCCACTCCTGCCCAAAGGGAAGGAAAGTCCATTCAAATTGCCACAGGGACTATGACTCATCAAGGGGTCGAGAAGCCGCTGGCTGAAGCCGGGACTCAGCCTCAGATGCAAATTGTTGGCTTTTCCTTTGTAAGTGAAGGACAGGACAAGACCAGTGAGGACTTCGTCTCTTACACAACCTCTAAATGGTGTCGGACTT
>NW_018180749.1:0-265 GCF_001263595.1 Phalaenopsis equestris
GGTGGGGGTGAACGGGGAGGGGTTGGTGGAAGCAGAGGAGCTGCGAAGGTGTGTGGAGATTGTGATGGGGGAGGGGGAAAGAGGAGAGGAAATTAGGAGGAAGGTGGAGATATGGAAGGAGAAAGCCGGGAAGGCGACCGTTGAAGGAGGATCGTCTTGTACAAATCTGAAGGCTTTTGTGGAGGAGATTGCAGGCGACCGTTGATTGGTAATTATTTAAATTTGGTGTTTGTCTACCGTTGAAGGAGGATTGTTTCGTGCCAAT
>NW_018180750.1:0-265 GCF_001263595.1 Phalaenopsis equestris
AAGAATTCAGTATCACAATTTATCACACGAACAACCCTGAAATTTCTCACCTAAGGACGATCATTGGCCACAATGCACCCAACATTACATCTTGAATGATCCCTCTTTTCAAGGATTTACCTTAAGTATCATAACATCTCGTCTCCTCTCCTTTTTCTTCTTTAGCTAAGGTTTGAAAGGAAGCTCTTGGGGAGAGCTTGAGGATGCTTTGGAGGAGGCTTCAAGGGAATAGAAGGCCAAGAGAGCTAGTCTTCTTCTTCCTCCT
>NW_018180751.1:0-265 GCF_001263595.1 Phalaenopsis equestris
ATTCAAGAAGGAGAAATTAGAGGAGTTTAGAGGGAAAGTTGGGAATGAAAGTTTTTGAAATGTTGGAAGGAGATTCTATTAAGAGGGATAACCTAGGGTTACTTTTTTTATGCATATTTTTATTTGTCTATTGTTTTCTTTCTTCTTGTGTTGTGCCCAGTGATCTCTAAGGTGTGAGAGAGACGATCTGCCTCTCTAAAGTAGATCACCTTTTATCTTGCTTGTATTCTCTTGATTTTCGTAAGAGCAGCCCTTGTTTGTGTTT
>NW_018180752.1:0-265 GCF_001263595.1 Phalaenopsis equestris
ATTTTTTACCTGCAAGCAATGAAGCCTATTCCTTAAAGTTGAAGTAGAGTTTCAGTGCTTGGATTTTTTGAAATATTCATTGATTTATGTACCTTGCTTTTTCCTCAATAGCCCTATGGGGGTGGAGAATCATTAATGCGCTTAAGTGATAAGAAGAGTTCACTTTATAATTTTTTAATCATTAAGGGACCTTGTGAATAACAATCTATGGTTAAAAATAAAGAATCTATAAGACAAACTATTTGGCATCATATTCAAAAAATTT
>NW_018180753.1:0-265 GCF_001263595.1 Phalaenopsis equestris
TCTTGTAATACAATATTGCCAAAATCCATAAATATTCTAAAATCTTTTTATGTACTTGTTAAAAAGGTTCATTGCCTTCTCGAAAAAATAAATAATAATTATAGAAAAGTACGATTCTTATAATATTATCATTTAGTTAAGAAAATAAGCTGCAAAAAATCTAATGAATATGCAGCTAATTCACTAAAAAATATATGAAACATGCTTCTGATATTTGTATTAAAATATGGCTTCATCACTGATAGTGTATTCCAACACCATTGAC
>NW_018180754.1:0-265 GCF_001263595.1 Phalaenopsis equestris
TATATATATATATATATATATATATATTTCTTATAAAATAAAAACGTGTATACAAATGCTATGAACAATAAAAGTGAGCAAAAAAATAAATTTTATTTTATTATTATCAGTCCAATAAAGGCATAGAGCAACATCCAACGAAACGAAATTAAAAGGATTGTCGCAAAAGCAAAGCTATGCAACACAAAAAAATTACAATGAACTAATAGTTAAATTGAAAAATATCATATAGGCCTAGCGATTAATAAGGTCCCTTCTTGTCTCG
>NW_018180755.1:0-265 GCF_001263595.1 Phalaenopsis equestris
GAGCCAATGCAATTGTCAAAATTCTAAAAGTATGTCACCAAAATGCTGATAAATCTCTCCAAAAACATTTATTGAACAATTAACACTTCAGTCAAACATGAATTACAATACATAATACTCGCTTGTACAATTAACAATATATTATTAAACTATCTGTAAACTAAAGTATCAATGGTTAAATCTCTTAATGTGGTCATCTCATTGACACCATCTTCATTGCCTATGCAAGGATTGACAATATCATTATTATTCCATCACAGATTGC
>NW_018180756.1:0-265 GCF_001263595.1 Phalaenopsis equestris
CGGCATTCTAGATTCAAAGCCACAAACATTAAAGTTACCATGCATCATTCATTGATTAGGTATGCATAGTAACGTCACATGTTATTTTAATAAGAACAAAACTTCACTTAACCTGTCCTTGTTTCTAGCTAGGCAGATGAAATTACAGCACAATTACAAACCGTGAAGAAATTAACATCAACTAACCCATACCATTTGTAGTAATTAACTCATATGTTCAACGCACACAATATAGCTTTGTTAGACATGTATCATTTATTGAGGA
>NW_018180757.1:0-265 GCF_001263595.1 Phalaenopsis equestris
AATCTAAAGACTGCTCTAAATAACTGCAATGCATTCTGCATGTTCTGAGGAGAAAGCTCTAGTGCTTCTCCAAATCGACTGACCCAACATTAAATTCTTACTTAGGTGGTTTTTTAGAACGCCTATGATGTTAGAAGACTCCCCGACCTAGACGGGTTATAAGACCTTTTGTGAGAGTGCCTCAACTTGCTAAGGTGGACCTCTCTTTCCTTTTTCAGTGGCCTCCTGCCACTCATATTGGTAGGTACAAGTCACAAGATTCTAT
>NW_018180758.1:0-265 GCF_001263595.1 Phalaenopsis equestris
AAAGTAAGATGTCAAACATGAGATGCTTTATATCTAATTCATCATGTAGGTGTCATCCCTTCCTGACATTGATTAAAAAGGACGCTAAGTTTATTTGGGACGGGAAATGCCAATGGGCCTCTGAGGATATTAATCAATACCTCATGACACCTCCTGTATTGGTAGCCCCTATATCGGGAAAACCTTTGATACTTTATACCACTACCTTAGATGACTCTATCGGAGCCTTATTAGCTCAGGTCAATGATGAGAGTAAGGAAAACAT
>NW_018180759.1:0-265 GCF_001263595.1 Phalaenopsis equestris
AAGTGAAGGCATGAGAAATAACATTGACACGATTTAGGAAGAGGCGAGGGTATGATATAAAGTATACATTTTCAGTTTGGTACTTAACCAAAAGAGAATCTAATAAGTAATGCAGTTCATATATGTCTACCATGAACACCATGAAATTTAACTACTCTTCATTGCAAATATACTGATTTGTGAATTGAAGCAAAGCACATCCATGCAAAGGGTTCTCAGCTATCCTACTAACATGATGTACTCAAAGACAAAGTAATGTATACTA
>NW_018180760.1:0-265 GCF_001263595.1 Phalaenopsis equestris
ATCAAATATTGCAATGGATTAACTTTTAAAATAAGAGTTACCTTAAGAGAAAACATGCAATGTCTAAGCTTCTATGTAGTGAAAATCAAAGCTAGACATAGTTTCTCAATAGGTGGATACCTTTCCTCCATCGGAATTAGACGGTGACTCAATAAGTAGAGTGCATTTTCCTTACCCTTGTGATTGACCTAAGCTAAGAGGGCTCCAAGATGGTCATTTAAGGCTGCAGTATAAAGTATCAAAGGTCTTCCCGAGATAGGGCTGC
>NW_018180761.1:0-265 GCF_001263595.1 Phalaenopsis equestris
CAAATTCATAAGAATTGGTTGGTATGTATAGTAATATGTATGCATGAAATTTTTTGTTGAAGTTTTTATACATGTTTTTAAACAATAGCACATGGATTATGAAATGAGACTTTTGTCATGACGTGTTATTCGATCAATGAAATGATTCATATTATTTTGTAAATTTTGAGATTATTTTGACACTTCTATAAACTTTGGGACTACTGGTGCGTTTGGGCAGCTTGTAAGTATTGAAAACGCCGCCGCACCGTTTGGTTCGCGTGTT
>NW_018180762.1:0-265 GCF_001263595.1 Phalaenopsis equestris
AATACTAGGAATCATTGTCATAGAATTAGATGGGGAAACTAAAAGACAATCAACTTTTATTATATGAGTAAACTTCAAGATTTCAAGATTTAGGATCTTCATGAAGAATAAATTTCTCTGTAGGACATAGTCTAATAAAATAACTGAACCACATAAATTCATGGAGAAACAAATTCTATGATATTCCAATTAAAGTGTGGAAACAGTCAGATGATTTGAGAGTTTCTTGGTCTACTAAACTCTTTAATATTATTTTAAAAACTAA
>NW_018180763.1:0-265 GCF_001263595.1 Phalaenopsis equestris
TTGAAGAGTCAACTATTGCCCGACTTTTCTTCTTTCTTAGAAGAATGGCCCCGGTAGACTCCTAAAAAGGGGATTCTCGCTCTACTGAATCGAAAGAATTACTCTCGCGTTTGGAACAGAAAACAAAGAAGAGAAATGGGAGAGCAGGTGCCCTTCCCTAGTGGTTACCCCCCAGCCCAAATGGAAATGCCCAGATCATTTGAAAAAGAAAAAAAGATGCGTCAGTCACGCATCCTAATTGGTGAGCTTATGCCCGCCCTAGTTC
>NW_018180764.1:0-265 GCF_001263595.1 Phalaenopsis equestris
TCTGTTTTACATGACATACTATGGCTATTTACTGCATCAAATGCTCAGCAAACATAGCCTGTCAAGTTACCTGACATGGGATGATAAAATTTCATGTTAGTCTTTCTGAATCTGTGAATTTGATGGTTCACTCTCTAGACTTGCATTGAAGATTAAATTGTTCATGCTATTATTTTCTTTTCTTGTCTGACCCCACTCAGTGGGATAATGCTTGTTTTTGTTGTTGTATTGTCATTTCTTGAAGAGCAATGCTACATAGCACATT
>NW_018180765.1:0-265 GCF_001263595.1 Phalaenopsis equestris
CTTTCTTTTATTAAATTTAAATTAATTTTTAATGTTGATTTTACATATTGACCCCTCTAATATGGTCAGTATACATCCGCAAAAGTAGAGATTTAATTAACAAATAACATCATTTAAAGAGAAGAGTTGTTGTACAAAGCATTGCAACCCTCACGGAAGCTATTTTTCAGTTTATAAAAATCAGCCAGGAAAGACGGAACCAACCTCCCGTTTTGAATACTATTAGAGAAAAACAAAATAATTAAATAATTAAATAATTAAATAA
>NW_018180766.1:0-265 GCF_001263595.1 Phalaenopsis equestris
GTTTAGGAAAAACTTAAATTATGGAGGTCGATATTGGAGTATAAAATCCTTCATTTGAGTAGGTCTATAATTGAATACTGGAAATGTAATTTTAGTTGTAGTAGCTGTAGTGGTAGAGTTGTGATTATGGGTAATGAAATCATTTAAAAGGTGGGAAACTTTTGGATATCTCGTCTCTAGTTCGAAGTGATTGTGAAATTGATGTGGATGTGATTAATTAGAAGAATTTAAGTTGGTTGGTTGAAGTAGCGAAATGCATTCAACC
>NW_018180767.1:0-265 GCF_001263595.1 Phalaenopsis equestris
GAGCTATGGAGATATTTCAACACTTTGAAATGATTGACAGATACTTCTCAAAAGGGTTGAATGCACTTATCAGTTTTTCTTCACAAGTTAAAAATCGAACAGATCCTACATTCGAATGGATCCTCACAGAAATTTCACAAGATGTGTGGTATATGTCATACTTTAAAGTAAATTTCTCATATGTCAAAAGGATAGGACTCTTCAACAAAATAGGACGAAAAAGTGTAAAAGGGAAAAAACTCAAATCTGGAACATTGTTGAGGAA
>NW_018180768.1:0-265 GCF_001263595.1 Phalaenopsis equestris
AAAAATAAAAATTGAATATAAAATTCATTCCAAATAACCGTAAAGTTTCGGCTACGAAAAGTTAGTCCAAAGGGAGATGACTCGATTATTGCCTAATAAAGATTAGACACTCCTGATCCTGCAACAAGAGATGTCATTCCACATGCCTCATATATGTTCTCGAAACCCTTACCATAGGAGACATTGGACATGACGTGTCTTATAGCTTGAATGTAGGAATAGTTAATCCTTAAGAGGTTATTTGCTATCCGATTTTAAGAAAAAT
>NW_018180769.1:0-265 GCF_001263595.1 Phalaenopsis equestris
TTTTTTATGGAAGAGCTATCAAGTTCTAATGAAAGATCCAAATAAACCTCTAGTATAGTTATTATTCAGAATTGTAAGCAAATTATAAGCTAAGTGGCATGTCAGTAGGTTAAACTAAAAATGGCTAACAAGGAAAATGAATTTGGCTCAAAGTTTAAAGATCATTCTTGAAATAGATTGAGATTTGGCTAAATTCAATGAAGTTATTAATGAGAGCCAATTCAATGAGGTTATTAATAAGCCAATCATAGAACAAATCAAATGT
>NW_018180770.1:0-265 GCF_001263595.1 Phalaenopsis equestris
GAATCTTGTTCTATCTGACAACTTACTGAATGACGAGTTTTGAGTCACTGTAGATGGAAATGTCTTTTATGTCCATTAATATTTTTATCTCTAGTCTGGTGATTAAAGCTTCATATTCTAACTCATTGTTGGTACACGACTCTGTCAAGTGGTAAGAAAATCTCAACATCCCCTGATTCAATATTACGAAGATCATCGACTACCTCACTAAGCATCCGGAAAGTGTAGAACGGGTCATCAAATATTGCAATGGACTAACTTTTGA
>NW_018180771.1:0-265 GCF_001263595.1 Phalaenopsis equestris
TTTCTTGCACATTATTATTTCACCAACAACTATTTATATTTATATAAACTTTTTCTTTTAATTCTCCAAGTACAACTTTTGCTACTAGTTTGACTTAACGAAAGATGTAAACTAACATTTCGAGTTTGACTTTCAATATTTTATGTTTTGGTTTATTACTGTAACCATGTCTAACAATTATGATCTTCATAAATAACAAGTTTTACACTCTAAAATATCGAGCAAGTTCGGTTGGGCTCAATGTAGGTCTTTTGTTGGTTCCCCA
>NW_018180772.1:0-265 GCF_001263595.1 Phalaenopsis equestris
TTTTCTCTCCAACAGATTCTTTCCCCCTTCACTAGCTTTAACATTGAGGCATGAACCCTCAAATAAAATAAAATTCAGCAGATTTTGTGTCGCATGTAGGTTAAGTTTCTCTTAAATTATTTAATTTAATATTATCCCATCCTCACCATTATGATTTTATATTCAAGTATCTTCTAACAAACTTTGGGGTGAAAGAAAAGCAAAGAAAAATGCTCAGAGCCAGAATTATAGATGTGGCATGCATTAATGGTTAAGTAAAAAAAAA
>NW_018180773.1:0-265 GCF_001263595.1 Phalaenopsis equestris
TAAACAATTTGTGTCTTGAAAAAGTGGAGGACCTGTTCCATTTTTACTTCTCTTAGTGGTGCTGCTTCTGCACATTTGGAGAAGTAATCTATGGCGGCCATAATAAATTGATGTCCTTTTGAAGATGGAGGGTCTATAGGGCCCACAAAATTAGTGCCCTAACATTCAAATGGCCAAGATGCAATTGTCGGGTGTAATACATTCAGTATTCGAAGCATGACCACTCTATAAGACTGACAATGATGGCACCTTTTTGCAGTTTCAA
>NW_018180774.1:0-265 GCF_001263595.1 Phalaenopsis equestris
TGGGGGCTCAAATTTAGGTGGCAGGTGTCGGGGTGAAATTTTGCTAAGGTAGGAAATTTAAATTTTGAAAATTTTAGTTTTTGGTTTAGAAATTATGGTAGTGATGCTTAGGGTATTAAGTTGAACAATGATTTAAGCTGTGGAATTTTGAGTAGGCGTAGGAATAACAAATCTCTAAACAATTATGGTTTATTGAGCTCTGATATGAGATGATATTATTCTAGGGCTTCTAAAATTCCTTGAAAACTGGATTTGACCTGCGGGG
>NW_018180775.1:0-265 GCF_001263595.1 Phalaenopsis equestris
GCATAGATAAAATAATATATCTGTAAAAATTAAAATTTATATATTTAAAATATAAATAAATAAGAATTAAGTGCACATGATAAATGAAATGAAAAAAAAAAAAAAATATTATTTTGATCTCTTAGATGTTATTTTTAAATAAGGATAGTTAATTGCTCGAAAATTAATTTGAATTTTGACTCGAACTGAGATAGGACCGTAATAAATGAGTCGAACTACGAAGTAAAATTTTGGATTCAATTTTTTTCCGAATTTATTTTGAGCA
>NW_018180776.1:0-265 GCF_001263595.1 Phalaenopsis equestris
GAGTGATTTAATATTATTTATTTATTCATTTATTAATATTGAATTAAGATTTAGTTATATATATGAATTAATATGGAATTCTATAAATATAATCAAAATGCTTAGAAGAAAGTATATTGGATTTGAGATCAAGAAGAATTTGCGTCAATGAGAAGGTAAAGATTCATGCTTTTATAAGATATTCTAATTAAAATGATAGTGAAATACTATATCATATGAATTTAATAATTTGGATCGAGCAAAGTCGGCTACATTGGATTGAAAA
>NW_018180777.1:0-265 GCF_001263595.1 Phalaenopsis equestris
CCTTTAGACTATATAGGTGCCATAGAATGACGTATTCTATGGTTATTGGCAATGTCACCTTAAATCACCAAATAACTAAAAAGATCTACATTCGTCATTGTTATGACAAAGTGGAGATCTCATTTCTATCTAGGTATTTAATAGCCTAAGGATGCCAATAAATTTAAAATGATGGAAATCCATGGTCATCTTGATTGTGGATATTATACCTAAAAATTAATTCATTCTATATACTTAAGCTCTTTATAGATTTTAGATTTTTTTT
>NW_018180778.1:0-265 GCF_001263595.1 Phalaenopsis equestris
ACAACATAATCAAATCAACTGATAACACTCAGGTTGCCTCCCAAGAAAGTGCTTGGTTTAATGTCCTTAGTCAAATTGTGTTGACATGAGTAAAGTTTGTGTTCTTATACTTGCTTTTATTCCTGCATTTTACATACTAATTTGCATTATTTTTGTTGGATTTACACTTGTGGAGGCTTTTGTTGATATTGTGCAGGTTACAGGATATTGTATGTACATTTTATAGCGTGAAAAATTAAGAAATAAATGGTCAAAAGTGGCATGG
>NW_018180779.1:0-265 GCF_001263595.1 Phalaenopsis equestris
TTTATTCTTAATAGTTCTCGTAAGTTTATAAAAAGGATCTATAGAAGAATATTTATTTTGCATGGTTTGCCAATAATTTAAAATAAATAATTTTCAAGCTCATGTGTTATTATCTCTTAAATAGATACATGCAGAGATATCATACTTGACTACCAACTATAACTTCATTTGATAGATATACGAGCATATGCTTCATCAAGTCAAAAAAGGAAAAATAAAGCTGTAATATCCTTTCAAGCTTGCTTAATATTATCTGAATGCTAGA
>NW_018180780.1:0-265 GCF_001263595.1 Phalaenopsis equestris
AAAATGCTCCCGGGTCAATGTATATATATCAAACACATAAATATTTATAGTTACTTATATAATAATAAAGTGTCAAAATAATCCCCTGACTATTTAGATGGGTACATTTTAGTCTGAGTGCAAAAATATCAAATTAGTCCCCAAGCTGTTCTTAATATGGGCTGAAATAATATTTGAGGAGAACTACTTTAGGCCTCATTAAATGAGCCTAGGACTAAATTGACACATTTATAGACAATGAGACTAAAATGACCCCTTATAAAAA
>NW_018180781.1:0-266 GCF_001263595.1 Phalaenopsis equestris
TCAAATTCTTGTATTTTTAGGTATATAAGAAAGTCACTGTCATTGAGTCAGTCTCATCAAATAAGTGTCTTATTATCAATCTATTGAAAAAAAAGATCAAATGATATTAGATTTGATTTTGAAAATTCTCAATTGAAAAAAATGAAAAAAATTGTGTTTGATTTTAATGGAGTAATTATTATGCATTGATATTTTATTATAATTTTTTGTCTGAAAATATAAATATTCAATAAAAAGTTGTGAGAATAAAGCATTATATATATATA
>NW_018180782.1:0-266 GCF_001263595.1 Phalaenopsis equestris
TGCCGCCGTTTCTAGGACCGACCGACGCCTCACCTGCACAGGTACCTACGTAGTGTAGTGTCGGTCGCACATTAAACATAGCGTTCGGACTCATGTGCCTTCCAGAACCAGGGGAGTTCCCTTGCTCCTGCTGCGTACGATTAGCCAGCCTTGCGGCGGCAAAAGGATTAGGACGTCCCCCCATGCTACGGTTCCCTGCGGTCCGGCCGCATTAGGTTAGGGAGCTTGGCGATCATAGCTCCTCCGCATCCCCAAGCGCGCTGCCC
>NW_018180783.1:0-266 GCF_001263595.1 Phalaenopsis equestris
TCACTGGAGCTACACCAACCCTTTCACAGATACATCTGATTCGCATTTTGTCTCTAAGTGTCAAACCACTAGTCCACCTAAGCATTCTCATCTCAACAACATTGAACTTAGCTTTATGCTTCTTTTTTAAAGGCTAACATTCTGGGCCATAAAGCTTTGTAGGTCTCATCACCATTTTATAAAGTTTTCCTTTAAGATTAAGTGATACTTCTCTATTAAACAAAAGGCCCAATGCATTCCTCCAATTCAACCAACCAACTTGAATT
>NW_018180784.1:0-266 GCF_001263595.1 Phalaenopsis equestris
GATGATGGAGGCCTTTCTGTGGCTGCGACAACCTAATGATGGTGGTCCGACACATCAATGGTGGCTTGAAATCAAGGGGTTGGCATGATAATGGTGGCTTGACATTGGTGATAGTGGTCTGATGGTGATGGAAGTGACTTAATGACGATGGAGGTGGTGGCTCGACATCTGTCACTGCGGTCATGTGTTAGTGGTTAGGTGGTGGTGACAACCCAACGATGGTGGTCTGGTGGCATTGCGTCAGTGGTCCGATGACGACGATTATC
>NW_018180785.1:0-266 GCF_001263595.1 Phalaenopsis equestris
GACGATCTCCGACGACAAAATGGAGAGCGCCAATGCGTCCGAGGCACCAATTTTAGGTAGGAAAAACACTCATATTACCATAATTTTTGAACACGAGAAAATTGCACGCAAATTGATGAATTCATTAAAATGATCTCCGATGATGAAACATACCACACCAACGTGTCCAGAACGTCAAAGTTACCTGAAAAGAACATCCATTTTGTTATGTTTTGACGCATAAATAAAAATGTATGAATCAAATTTTATTTTTAAGAAATATTAAA
>NW_018180786.1:0-266 GCF_001263595.1 Phalaenopsis equestris
AGCTAAAGATCATTTTAAACGCATTCTATCTTTCGCATGACAGCATTCAACACTGTCAAATAGAAATCAAACAAAATATCACTCAACAAGGACCTTTTCTCTGCATACCAACAATGTTAATATGAGGATCCCGAATCTTTCAAATGACAACATATCCCCAATGGTAAAAACCTTTTCTAACCCAAATACTAAAAACCAAAATGAGGATCCCAAATCCTAGGGAACATTTCGAAGAACAAATTTTTAGGTTAAAAACTCTTGACGAG
>NW_018180787.1:0-266 GCF_001263595.1 Phalaenopsis equestris
TTGATTGACACAATAAGTTCCACATAAGAGCAAAGGTGTATCTCATGCCTCTTTATTTTAATGCTTTTGAGTTGAAATATTCACAAGTAAAAGAAACAAGACAAAAAAGCTGAATAAAGAGGGATAAATTACAATTATAAAGTGATTTCCTTAAGCACCAAAAGCCATGCCACCTCATCGTTGATGTGTCGTTATCTTTTAATTAGTTTAGCCAAGAAACTTTAAGATAATAAGGCTCTATTTTTTATACACCAATATATATATAT
>NW_018180788.1:0-266 GCF_001263595.1 Phalaenopsis equestris
AAAATGTCAGACACTAAAAAAAGTGGCATGAGCATTAAATGCAACTAATTTAGTAGTCGCCATTATTTAGTAAAAATTGTCAGGCGCATAAAAATATCACGAGCTATAATTGTGAAGGAATATATATATATATATATATATAATCTAAACCCTAATATATTAAAAAAAATCAGCATTTTAGATCAATATTTTTTTATTTTTTATTTTTTATATTGCATAGAAACTTCTTTTTTTAAAATAATTAATGAAATTTAAAAAAAAAAAAA
>NW_018180789.1:0-266 GCF_001263595.1 Phalaenopsis equestris
AGCCCCTATCACGTAAAGAGCGCTCACGTTGTGAAGTCTAGTTGGGAAAGGAAAAGCAAGGATGGCATTAGTCGCTGTCAGCATTAGCCTTTGCCTTTAGAAAGGTGTGAAAAGTAGTCTTGCTCGAGTAGCTATAGTTGGCTAAATCCCCTTTTTCTTCCCGTAGCTGCCAGACAATAGCATACCTCCTTTCGAGTCCAATGGGTCGCCTAAGGTAAGGAAGCAGTGAAGCGAGGAGTCCATCCAGTAAGATCGGGATAGGGCTT
>NW_018180790.1:0-266 GCF_001263595.1 Phalaenopsis equestris
AAAAAAAAATGAAGGCAGTGCTCATGACTGCCGTGGAGGAAGAAGATTATGAAGAAGACCTCTTGGAGATCTCAGAGAACGTCTTCACTATGAACCATAGCACCTCTGCAGTCACTTAAGCTAAAATAATAAAGATGCTGTTTGTATTCATCATATTTATTTTAGAATTGGAGTTGAATATATTAGTTTCGATAAAAATAGTATTTATGAAAAGAAGAAAGATTTACATGGATATCATTCAATTCTTATGTATTTACATATCTAAC
>NW_018180791.1:0-266 GCF_001263595.1 Phalaenopsis equestris
TTTTTTTTTTGGGCTATATAACATAAATTATAATTATTAATTTATTACACTAAATTAATGGGGCAATGTTGTAATAATGGGATAACCATGACCATATGTTTGAATTCTTTGCTTAGCACAATATTATTATACATCTAATACAATATAGATGTTAAAGAGGAAACAAGTGCAAGCACAAATCTTGAAGAAATTTGATGGCACCGGCAAGACAAAGTATGTCAAGGGTAGACTAGCTTATAGGAGACTGAGAGGTCTCATTGTTCGAT
>NW_018180792.1:0-266 GCF_001263595.1 Phalaenopsis equestris
ATGGGTCAATTAATGTTTCAATAACACTGCAATGGTTCAATCATGTATAATTTAACATTGGATCACCTAATTAAATTTTTGGTCTTGAGTTTGACTAAAACCAAACACATTTGCCCTAACTCATGCACTTAGTTGTTCATTTTGGGCCAATTAGTCAACATATTTATTTTATGGAGCCATTGATAAATCAAGCTAAATTGATCAATGGACAAACTTAGATCATGGTTAAGCTCAATCTAACCCATTGTAACTAAGGTAGACCCACT
>NW_018180793.1:0-266 GCF_001263595.1 Phalaenopsis equestris
AAAAAAAATAACTCTACATACCCTCCTACCCACCTTGACACTTGGCTCCTCATCATTGGGGAATTAAGCCTACTTTCAGCTGGCACCAATGGTTGGAGCAGGAAGCTAAGGGGGGCCAACTGACATAGCACTCATATAAATACCACTTGAGCTCAAGCTTTCGAGTTGATTAGAAGAGAAACCTAATTTGAATCCCAAGCCTTCTATTAAAGTTTGGAGATTAATTAGATTTATTTAATTTTATGGATCAAATAATACAATAAAAA
>NW_018180794.1:0-266 GCF_001263595.1 Phalaenopsis equestris
TATGAGTTCAATGTGAAAATTGTTATGGATTAAATGATTTAGAATCCCCCTATTTCCAAATCACAGAAGAGGGGTGATAAGAATGAAATTATTTCTCATGCAAAAATTTTGACCATAGAGAGTCTTCCATCAAAAATTTGAACCACAACTTAATGAGATTTATATTTGCATTATGATGAAGCTCTTTAAAACCCAAGCCACCAGTAGTTTACAAGCTTTTTTCCAACTAGCCCAAATTTTGTTTGAAGATCCACCAGCCCAAAGAA
>NW_018180795.1:0-266 GCF_001263595.1 Phalaenopsis equestris
TTTTTTTAATAAGATTGATTTGATTAAGCTGTATAAAAGAGTAATTTTTGTAGAAAATAACCGAGATATTTCAGAAAAAAAAAATCCTTTTTTTTCCTCCTTTTGGTAAATGGGTGAAGCTATAAGAGAATGTATCGCAGATATTTTTTTTATTTATTTAAATGAGAGAAATTAAAACTAGAATTGTTCTTATAGTTCTATTTACCTTTGATTTCAGTTTTATAGTTCATTGTTATCATAAGCATATTCAAATGCAAGTTTTTTTT
>NW_018180796.1:0-266 GCF_001263595.1 Phalaenopsis equestris
ATATATATATATATATATATATATATTTGCGTCCATATCATTCTAATCAAATAAAGAAAATGTGTACTAACAAATTTATGAATTTAAATGTCTAAGATTTGAATGTTATAGAAGAAATTATAGTTGTATTAAGATTTGAGTGCAGCAAAAAAAAATTAAATGACATGATGGAAAAATAAAAACGAGCAATGTTCTAAACTAAATGCAATATTTTATTTTTTTAAAGAAGAAATTATAGTTGTATTAAGATTTGCATGTTTTTTTTT
>NW_018180797.1:0-266 GCF_001263595.1 Phalaenopsis equestris
AGTAATAAAGGGCTCTAATGGAGTTCTAGATATCAGTCCCACAGAGAAGTTGGAAATGCCCTTAAGTAAATTCTTAAGAATATGATGTAAAGTTCAATTTTAAAACTACTAAAAGTAAAGTATGAAATTTGAATATTATGTAATAGAGTGAAACCTAATTAAAATGTGTTGAAAGATAAAGCTAACTAAACTAAATGCTAAACTGTCAAAAGTAAACTTACAAAAATTAAATTGTTTTTGTGACGGAAAGTTCAAATTTAAGAAAG
>NW_018180798.1:0-266 GCF_001263595.1 Phalaenopsis equestris
CAATTTGTAAACCCTCCTTTCACTCCCAACCAGTAGTTGGTTCACAGGATTAATAACAACCCTAAAGATTGATCCACAATGAATATAATAGCGTAGAGAAGACTTAGCACCACTAGCAAATTGGCTCACTTGTAAGAGATGAAGAACTTCCTCTATAAAACCATCTCGTACTTCTAGTCATCAATTTCTCAATGAATATTTCAGGTAAATTTGTCCAACAAAGAATCAGGGTGATTAGATGAAATGCCAAACTCTAAGTCACCCAA
>NW_018180799.1:0-266 GCF_001263595.1 Phalaenopsis equestris
AATATATTATATATATTTATATCTAAGTTTAATTTATAACACCTTGTGTGGTAATGTGTGTAGTGTTATCTTTTGAATATATTTGGTCTAGATTCGAATTTAATACTTTACATCTATTTTTTTTTAATTTAGTTTATCGAGCCGAACATAAACACATTATTCATGAATAGATTTTGAACACGAGCCGATTTCGAACACGAACAGTTTAGAACAAGCCCAGCACGGGCCTAGCCTTAGGGTCTGTTTGGCGCAGCTGTGGATTATTT
>NW_018180800.1:0-266 GCF_001263595.1 Phalaenopsis equestris
GAGGTTCAATTTTGGGTTTTGGTCACTTGGGGCTCTCTTCGGCTAGCTGTTTTTGGAGGCTGAGGAGATGGTTCGCCAGTGTTCAATCACTTCTTGGTTGAAGGAGGTCATGGGTGCTTAATGATGGTTAACCCTCAAGGCTACGCAATGACAAATGAGATATTTGAGTTTAGGCCAAATATGGGGTGATATCCCGTAAGTCAAGGGACCATTGGTCTATAACTCATTTTAGCTGGTTTAGGTGGGTTTAGCCTTGTTCATAGGGT
>NW_018180801.1:0-266 GCF_001263595.1 Phalaenopsis equestris
TCGATAAGTTTTTATAGACCCCAACCCTCCTTACTTTCTTGACTTCCCTTTTATATACAAGGAAGAAAGAAATAAATAATATAATTCGTATTGAATTGTGCCTTCAGGGAGCGTCTCGCTGAAAAGTTCACAATGTGGATGTCACAAAACACTTTTAAATAAGGATGGACTTGTGTCCTTGCAAGTAATAGCAAGTAACTCTAATAGTTGTCCTTCCATAGGAGGGCTAGATCATCCTGATGGAAGAGACAAGTATGAGGGCTTCG
>NW_018180802.1:0-266 GCF_001263595.1 Phalaenopsis equestris
TACATATATAATTATGACAATCTTATATGCATGTATAAGCACAGCTTGTCTAACACATATAAGAAAAGAGGTTGTTGTTTGGAGCATGTGCCCCGCATGTCTGATATTTTTTTACACTTTAAACATACAGATTGTGCCCCTAAACATGTTATTAATTTATATACCATTTTAAGAAAAAAATTCTACTTCCAATTTTTCTTAAATACATGCACACGCAAGCGCGCGTGCACGCACACATAATTACGAGCTAACTCGAATCAATTTAG
>NW_018180803.1:0-266 GCF_001263595.1 Phalaenopsis equestris
CCTGTAAACGGGAAAAGCCATGGTGTTAAGCTCAACTGAAAAAGATCCATTATAAATTGAATATTACAAGTGCAACCTCTCGTCTCACATATAAAAAAGGATTACACATTCTTTAGAGCTGCAATGTTGGTGCACAAATAATTTTGGCGTAAGAAGTGGACAGTGGCCGATGATAATCAACGATAGCTGGTGAGTGGTGACCAACAGTACTTGCCATCAATCGATGATGAGATAATGTTAGACTTTCGTTTATTTTCTAAGCTTCA
>NW_018180804.1:0-266 GCF_001263595.1 Phalaenopsis equestris
TTTTCATTCTGGTCAATGAGATTCTTTTCGTAGTTGACCGTTTTTGTATTTTGTGTTGTTTTCTATCTTATATTTTCATAACATCGTCTTGTCATTTCTGTTTGTATATTTGTTATCATTTATTTCATGTTCACAAGAGTCTCGTTTGCACTTTTTTGAATTTAATAATTATAATTGTGTTTTTCATGGTTATTTTGACTTCTTGCAGTATCATTTGGTATGAGAGCAAGCCTAAACTTAGTCCTATTCTGAGGTCCCTAGCATCC
>NW_018180805.1:0-266 GCF_001263595.1 Phalaenopsis equestris
AATATACTCATATCCTCATACCATCAAATCCAGCCATTAAAGATAAAATAGACTGTTTAGAGCTGTGCACATCATTTTAATGAAGAATATTAGAAAGCCCGAATTTCATATATAGATACCATACCATTAACATTATGAGATATTTACATACATATCACACAGTGTTTTTTTTTAATGTATTCATATATCCCACATTCAAACTTTCATTGTGAAATATATGCCTCCTTGTCTAAAAAAAATGCACGTCTTTAATTTCGTTTTCTTTT
>NW_018180806.1:0-266 GCF_001263595.1 Phalaenopsis equestris
TCTCTCTCTATCCAACTAGTTTCTTCAGTTGGAAAGAATGCCTTTGTTGATATAATTTAATAATACAAATTTGAGTGCCGTTTGATTTTATTTAAAAATATAATACAATTCTCCGTAATTCTCACAAAAGAAATATGATGCATGCCATTGTTGGTTTAATTTAATATTACAAATTTAAGCGCCATTTGATTTCATATATAAATATAATGCAGTTCAAGCAAGTATAATGCCCTTCATGAAATTCTTCTCCAATCCTACTTCAGAAA
>NW_018180807.1:0-266 GCF_001263595.1 Phalaenopsis equestris
AAATTAGCAATGCAATCAATATCATTCGTCAACTTACTGACAGATAACAAGTTAGCAAAACAGATTCCAGAGTTGGATCTGTTGTTAGTACAACCCACCTTTTGCCAACAATGAAACTACATGAGCCATTGGCATTCTGACGGTATTCTTTTCAGAGCAAGGATAGTCAGTCGAGAAAACTTATGAGCATTTAGTCATGTGATCCGTGGAACATGAATCAATAATCCATAGACTAGGGCGGAATAAACCGTGAAAGTCATAGGAAG
>NW_018180808.1:0-266 GCF_001263595.1 Phalaenopsis equestris
CTCTCTCTCTCTCTCTCTCTCTCTCTCTCTTGTGTCCAAGCAACTCATTTATGTCATTATCGTCCACCCAATATGGTTTGTTGAATTAATTTGTTATTTTAATGCTGCTGGATCTGAAGCCGTGCATGTACGGCCATGATTTTATGTTTAGGGTTTTGCCGCGTTGTCATTCTTTATTCATATTTTTTAATTTCTTGTAAGGAATTAAATGTTTTAAATCTTGGAAGGTTTCGGTACACCCCACACAATCTTATGTATTTATATAT
>NW_018180809.1:0-266 GCF_001263595.1 Phalaenopsis equestris
CGGTCACTACCGTCGCTTATTGTAAAAATGTATTTCGTTGATCCCCACTTTAAATTATTTTATTTTTAAAAAAATTTTGATTGCGGTAATCAATGGTGAAGATCAAATCCGCTTGTATCTTTGCATGTGATGTCCGACAAATTATTTTTAAAATTGCTAAGATTTGTATATATAATACTTTTTGGAAAATAATTAATAAGCAATGGTACCCTACGTTGACCGGCTAGGTTTGATATAAAAATAGATTAGAATTTGAATTATTTAAA
>NW_018180810.1:0-266 GCF_001263595.1 Phalaenopsis equestris
CAAATTTAACTGGATTTAATCTTAAGTATATCAAATATTACTTTGGATTTAACAATATTTTGATTTGATAAATTCAGATTTACTAGATTCACTAAATTCTATTTAACTTAAATCTTAGTTGCAGCCAAGCACTTTCTTAGGAGATTGTTGACTCTCGTGTAGGTCTTACTTTCTTAGGAGCTTTTGAGCTACTCCTTGACGGTTTCGTTTTCTGGGAGTCTCTAATCTCCTTACTAGAGAGCAATTCATATGACCTCGATAAACTC
>NW_018180811.1:0-266 GCF_001263595.1 Phalaenopsis equestris
TGTCCTGCAGCAGAATCTAGCACCCAAGGGGGGTGCCCCTGCACCTGACAAAGGGCAGCGCCCTAGGGAGTGCTCTAGCCTAGTGCTGAATCCTTATCTGGACAGAGTGATTAGAAGTCCTAGCTGCGCTATGGTGTGTTCATTTTCAGCTTCGGAAATAAAGAGAATAGAAATTCAATGCTCAAGATAGGCAATCCAACACCTAGCAGAATGACTCCATACAGCATGGAAAAGCAACACTCTAGAGTACTGCTCCAGTGCCAAGA
>NW_018180812.1:0-266 GCF_001263595.1 Phalaenopsis equestris
TCCCTGCTCTTCCACTGCCTTACTTTTGGTTGTTTCTGGCTTTGCCTTGGGCTCAACCTCCTTTTTCCCTTTGAGGAATACTACTTTTTTTCTTGTTTTCTATATTGTCTTCCATGGAGGCATCTCTGCAACAGGCTGACCCCCATTTTGTTGGGAAATCTACCTATGTTGATGTTTTTTTTTATGGCTTTGGAAGCTCTATGCCAGGTGACAAGCTTTTCTTTCCACAGTCCTACCATGATGCAATGGATGGTAATGGGGAGAGC
>NW_018180813.1:0-266 GCF_001263595.1 Phalaenopsis equestris
CCTACTCTCTGACATCGATCACAAGCTTTCACGTAAGTATTAACATCCTTAAATATTGTAGCCAATGATATCGAGAGTGTAAAATTTTAAATGCAATCTTATCCACTCCAAAGTGTCCCCCAAATTAAGAGTTATGACTTTTTTTGTATAAGTTCTAAGGTTTCACTAATTAGTACACATCTTCAAATGACTAAGTCTCAACATCTTTTATATAAAAAAGGTTCATCCCAAAAATAAAATCTTGCATTGTAAATGAATTTATTCTT
>NW_018180814.1:0-266 GCF_001263595.1 Phalaenopsis equestris
AATATTAAAATATATAATTGAGAGCGTTTTTGGGTTTATGGGAAATGGGAGAGGGTACCACATGAATTATATGCTATATTTTGTCTCTATTTTTGCATTCATAATTATGATTTTTGATCTCCTAATTATAAATATGAGCTAAAACTATTATACCATAGGTTGTATAAGACGAAATTTATTACTAAATTATAATATTGATAAATCACCAATAAATTTTCATCATCGGGCACGAATCTCGAAGCATAACACAAATCTCAAGATAATAT
>NW_018180815.1:0-266 GCF_001263595.1 Phalaenopsis equestris
CAATCCTTAGATGGATTTAGGATGGTCAATTTGAAGATTTAGAGGGTTTGGCTTTACACTCCAAATTTGTCCTATTTTTAGGGGTTTCGGGTTGGTCAAATTGAGGGGATTGGGTGAGCTTTGTGTTTTGATTCCATCAGGGATCAATTGCTCAAGATGTGGGAAGTATTTTTGGTTTTGGTACTTTTGGAAATTGGGTAGTATTTTGATTTTTCCTATTTCTCCTCCTCCTTAACAAAGCTTACGGTTTAGCCTACATATAGGCC
>NW_018180816.1:0-266 GCF_001263595.1 Phalaenopsis equestris
TTTGACTGAAATTGAGGCTTGGCCAAGGCTAATTGAAGATTGAATTTGGTGTGTAGAAATTTTGTAAAGAGTTTATGATTAAGAATTGGGGCAATTGGATAGATTTGGAGGTTCAATTATGTGAGATTCTGGTCTTGGGTCATGTTGGGGCTTTTTGATTTAGAATGAAATTGGATTTCAATAAGGGTTAGTTGGGCTTTTATTTAGTCACAATCAAGTTTGGGCATGAGGAATTTGATTTTAGAATTGAAATTGGGGAAAATTGG
>NW_018180817.1:0-266 GCF_001263595.1 Phalaenopsis equestris
AACATTCTCATTCCCCAGTGAGTCTCCTTGTTGTGCCCTTCCCTACTGTTCCCACTTTCTATGTTCAAATATTAGCAAGTGTTCAGAGGAGTTATGCAGTGGCGAAGGCTTATGCTACAGTAATCAAAGCAGATTCCATTTCTCCGCCTTCCTTCACCACCAGCGGCAACAAAGGCTTCACCCAAAGATTGATCATCACCTATAGTAGTATAGTCGCAGGGGCGGAGGTAAAGACACCCCCGATGTCCCGCTCTGCTCCAGCTCGT
>NW_018180818.1:0-266 GCF_001263595.1 Phalaenopsis equestris
ATGCATGACTTTATATTTTTTATTTGATTAAAAAAGAAATTTAATGTAAATTAAGCTCGTTAACATCTACGGTGAGGCAGTTAGTCATCGACAACGCCGTAAAACACTTCACATAAAGTTATATATGTGGAATTTGCTAAAACCCAGTCAATTCCAAATACATTGAAATTGAACTAGAGAATGAATTCTACATATCTTGCAAAATTACACTGCATTTGAAATTCTTACGACTAAAGTATTATATATATATATATATATATATATAT
>NW_018180819.1:0-266 GCF_001263595.1 Phalaenopsis equestris
AGAGAGAGAGAGAGAGAGAGGGGGAGAGGGAGAGACACACACACACAAAATATTATAATCTCAAAATAAAGCTATATAATTTATGCTAACTAAATGTTAATAAATATTCTAGAAAATATGTTAGGGTTAAGCATCAAGTCATGATGATTATAACTTTAATACAAATTATGTGAATGAATAATAGGATAGATTTATCTTATTCTAAAGTGAGAAAATTAACCTAATTCCTATATTCATATGCTTCAATCATTAGAAAATAATTAAAA
>NW_018180820.1:0-266 GCF_001263595.1 Phalaenopsis equestris
CAATGGTTTGATGACGACAATTTAACATTGGTGATTAGACGCTGAATATCAGATGATGACAGTCTATCAAATATAATCGGCGATATTGATCAAATAGTTTTGACACGTATAGTTGAAACTATGGTTAACATTTATTGTTAATACTAGCAATGATGTTAAGTGTCAACACCTATGGAAACACTTGATGTCAATCACTCAATTTCAATTAACATTAGTATGATACTTATATGTTGAATTAATGATATAAGATCAACTGATTAATCTAT
>NW_018180821.1:0-266 GCF_001263595.1 Phalaenopsis equestris
ACGCTTTTGGAAGGTTGTAATTGCATTTTACAGGTTACAGGAGGACTAGCACGAAAATATGAGCAAAACGTGAAATTTCGGGAAAATATGGATTGGCGTAGCCACCCACCCCTGGAGCTGGGCCATGCCACTTTAGTAGCGTGAGCACACCAATTTCGGATGTGATCAAGACCAAATGTTGAAGAACAGTCGTGTTGTGAAGGGTTCAGTGTAGCCATGCCGAATTGCGACATGACAACGCAGCCCAACTCGAGGTGGCGACATAA
>NW_018180822.1:0-266 GCF_001263595.1 Phalaenopsis equestris
TAATATGTTCGATATGTTTCAAATGAGCTTTGGGTTGTAAAGTCATGTAAACTCATGTAGTTGTTCGACATACAATGTTTAGGGTTTAGGGTAGGAGATCTGCAAGCCAATCAGGAATGAAACTGATAAAGGAAAATAACAACAAAGAGAAAGGGAAGAAAGGTGCAGGTAAAGATGAAAAATAAGTTGGTTGTATTTATTTATCAGCATTTAATTTTTTGCTTGTGTAAACTGTATATAATCAAGAAATTTATTGCTTCATTTGT
>NW_018180823.1:0-266 GCF_001263595.1 Phalaenopsis equestris
AAAAAAAAAAAGATGTATTTTAGTAGACCTGATCGAACACTACTTGCAGTGTCCGCACGCAATAATTGCTCCCACTCAAATTATTAAAACTTATTTTCATTTATTTTAAAAAAAAAATGAAATATTTACATACGTACCACTTACCTCTTGTGTATTTACATGTCACATTTTTTTAAAATAAAAAAGTCAATTAAAATATCATTTTTATGTGATAGGAAAGAGTTGGTGGAATGAATATAAAAATGCAAATACATATAATTAATTGG
>NW_018180824.1:0-266 GCF_001263595.1 Phalaenopsis equestris
AAAAAAAAGTAAAATTTAGATGTTAGATATATAAATATATAGGAATAGGGGAGTCTATTAGTTTCCAATGGCCTCCATGTTCACATGCATATGTATGAAAACATATTATTCGGCAAGCCATCACCATACACCAACTAAAGTCCAAGAGCTTATTGTTTATGTTTTCTTAGCCTTACAACATACAATGAATTCTATATTTGGTCACACATTCTGTGGTAGTCCCCAAAACAATGATGTATTCTCTTGTTTGTTTCCTGGCTGCACGC
>NW_018180825.1:0-266 GCF_001263595.1 Phalaenopsis equestris
AAATTTCTCAACAATTGATATCAGAGCGAAATTCTAGGCCAAGGAAGAAAACTTTGGCAACGCAGGAAGTAAGAAGAACGATTTGAGGATTTGGTAGGAGAAGTTCGGGCGGTTTTGCAGCAGTTCCTCGGACTGTTTGACATCGCGAGGAGGTTTGATTGCGAGAGATCGACGTTCAAATAGAAGGTTGCATTCGCGGCATATCACATGAAGGTCACAGACAATATTCGTGAAGGAAGTCAGCTGAGGAGGCGGTTTCGCGAACA
>NW_018180826.1:0-266 GCF_001263595.1 Phalaenopsis equestris
TTTTAAATGAAACTTGGAGTCACCAACTTGTGTATTTATATGTCTTCGTATGATTCTTTTTTCAAATAAATCTCTCTCTCTGGGACCATAAAATGACCCAAAGAAGAAAAGAATCGAAAAAAATGATATCCGATAAAAAATGAAAAATAAATTTTTAAAAAGAAATATGGAAGGCTTATATACGACAATCCTCATGCGGTAGATCGAGAGTGTAGATTCAAACAAAATTAGATCAAAATATCTCAAATCATGATATCCAAAAAAAA
>NW_018180827.1:0-266 GCF_001263595.1 Phalaenopsis equestris
AAACCTGTTGGAGTTCCCCGCCATCACTTCGCCTAGATCCCTCCAGTAGCAGAGATGCAAGTTGAAAAGGCAACTTTGCCTGCCGAGGTGCGGAGCAAGAAATGGGGCAAGTCCCGGAAACATTCTAATTAGACCTCTTTCGAAAGGGCTTTCTTGAGTTGGGCCTTCTTTCTAGAGGGTTCCATATGAGAATAGGATACCATTGTCATTGTATGAGGAATTTGGAATCCCAACAGTAAGCTCTATAGAGATTGACTTTTTTTTTT
>NW_018180828.1:0-266 GCF_001263595.1 Phalaenopsis equestris
CACACACACACACACACATTCTCTCACTCTTTGTGTTTTCTCTTATTATTTACATTATATTCCTTGGTGTGATGAGCATGAGCCATGCCACAAACAAGAAAAGGAGCACCATGAGAGAAAAAAAAACGAATCATATAAAAGTGACTAGCAACATATAATTAGGGGTGTAAATGAGTCAAACACGAGCAAGCACAAACTCAGCTCATGTTTGGCTCGTTAAAAATACAATTGTTCGTGTTCGACTCGTTTATATTTCGAGCACAAAA
>NW_018180829.1:0-266 GCF_001263595.1 Phalaenopsis equestris
TAACAGGACGACACTTTCGATTAAGGTTAGTCGTTAGACACTAAATATTCAGACTTAGCATATAGTAGTAGCAAATCTAAAATTTAAAACTATAAAATTTTCACTATGAGCTTAAAATGGATGGTGGTGGAAACGATGACGAATCCTATCAAAATTTCATGGTTCCGTCATCCCGGGTTGTCATGGTCCTAGGTCTATTTAGTCAGCGGAGATAGTCGACCCAACATAACATAAGGATTCTTGTCAGTAGCTATGAGTTGCTTTTT
>NW_018180830.1:0-266 GCF_001263595.1 Phalaenopsis equestris
AACTGAACTTAATTTTTCATATAAAATTAAAATTTTAATTTGTACTATATTTTTCAAATAAAGCTCATAAACAAGCTAAAAATATGAACTAATACTTTGACTTTTAATATAAAGTTATTAACAAATGATTAATCGATTGTATCAATTTCAAACTAGCATCTAAATAGCTTATACTAAACAAATAGTATATAAATTGCAAGCGTTCTTACAATCAAATAATGCAAATAAGTACTAAAACAATAGTTCATTAACATAAGAAAAAAGAA
>NW_018180831.1:0-266 GCF_001263595.1 Phalaenopsis equestris
AAAAAAAAAAGGCGGAATTAAAAATCATGCATAACACTCAAAATTTTAACATCAAATAAAAATAACATTATTATTATTTAAAAATGAAAAAAAATATAATATATATGTGTGTGTGCGCGTGCGCCATAAGTTTTTGTCCGTTGGTGGCTACGTCACTGTAAGTCCCCTCAGATCAAAGATTTGATCCTACCGTGGTGCGGAGGCTCTGAAATTTTAGACACATAGCACGGGCTCTCATCATGGGGCCAAAAAAACGCATGAGAAAT
>NW_018180832.1:0-266 GCF_001263595.1 Phalaenopsis equestris
AAAAAATGAAAAGTCGTAATTTTGGCCTCTTGCATCGACATCGCCCGCTAACTTGACCATAGCGCCGACAACGCCATTGGGAGTGCCGACAGCGCCATCGGAAGCGTTGATGTCACCGATAGTAGTTTGACGGTTTTGGACAAATTTTGGTGAGATTTCGCTTCGTAATAACCACTAGGAGGTATTTTTGAAGTCCTAAAAACTACCTTGAATGACTAGAAACTACTTATTTTTGAATTCCATGGCTTTCAATTTCAGAAATATTT
>NW_018180833.1:0-266 GCF_001263595.1 Phalaenopsis equestris
CCAATTCGTCAAAACCCTTCGCCTCAGACCTTTATACGCTTTATCTGGCGAACCTCCTTGGTCGCGACGCGGAAGAAGACCTCTGCAGCGACAGGCAAAAAAAAAAAATCCTCTTCACCTGTCCCTCGCGCGAACCTTCCTGTCGCAAAACTTCCTGTCGCGGCAAAGTTCCTGCAAAATTTGCCCGATCGCCCACGAACTATTCTTCCCGCGACGCCCGATTGCTAACCTTTCGTCGAATTCGTCGAGAGCCCTCGTCGTCGAAG
>NW_018180834.1:0-266 GCF_001263595.1 Phalaenopsis equestris
AAAAAAAAAACTAAAAAGTTCTATAAACTACTAAATGTTGTATAACAATCATCTTAGGGAAGTTGCATGATCCATTATGAGTTATCTATAGCTTTTAGAGTGTTGAATATCAAAATAGAATGTAAATGTCGTGGTAACATTTTAATTAAGTTATAAAATGACCAAATAGACAGATCAAAAGAAATTTTTGTGTCACAAAGCACGTATTATACAAAAAAGAGGATGTTCAAGTTTTACTTAATATTGGAGAATATAGATTATTGTGT
>NW_018180835.1:0-266 GCF_001263595.1 Phalaenopsis equestris
TCCAAAAGGGAAGTGGAGAGGTACAAAGCATGACTAGTGGCAAAAAGGTATAGTCAAGCGTATGACATTGACTATAATGAAATCCTTGCACCAGTTGCAAAATGAGCACAGTAAGAACACTAGTCTCTCTGGCAGTGAATGTTCGATGGAGACTCCATCAACTGGATGTGAAGAACACTTTTCTTCATGGGGAGCTACTGGATGAGGTAAATATGGAGATACCACCAAGATTTAATACATCCCAGACAGTGGGCAAGGTGTGTAGG
>NW_018180836.1:0-266 GCF_001263595.1 Phalaenopsis equestris
TATATATATATATATTGGAATAAGCTATTTCAGATTTATTAGACAGAGAGAGAAAGAATACAAAAAATCTACAAACAAAAAGGAAAACAAAATTACAACAAAATAAAAATAGATAGAACTAATACAACCAACAAACATCAAACTACAAAACTCCAGAAGCAAACATAATACTTCTTTGGATGCAAAGTATCACCAATCCAAAACATCTTCAACAGACCAAGCTCCAAACCAGAATGAAAGCTCTAAGCCCGCTCCTAAAATATGAG
>NW_018180837.1:0-266 GCF_001263595.1 Phalaenopsis equestris
ATTGATTTGTTAAAATTCGTTGTAAAATATAGTGACCCATGGTTATGGGCTATGCTCCAGCATAATAAGAACCACATTTAGTCTTATGGATAGGAATGCATTCCATGAGGTTAAGGACAAATAAATAAGGAAATAAGTTTTGAAGTGCACAAAATTGGAGATTTTAGGGCAACATAAAATTCCCAATTTTTCTAGATTTTTGGAAACTAAAGCAAGATGTTAGACCTAAGGGGAGGGGAAGTGGGAACTCTAGAGTGTGAGCTAGT
>NW_018180838.1:0-266 GCF_001263595.1 Phalaenopsis equestris
TTCCTCTGATTTGATGTCTGGTTCAGTTTTCATAACCTTTGTAAATACATACATACCTACCACCCAACTCATACATATTTACATATCTAACATCTATACTTTAGATTTTTACACTTATATCATCCTAACATCTAAACTTCCTTTTTACATTTATATGATCTAAATCTTTAATATCACATCTATAATAGCACTATTGACTTTCAAAAAGAGAAATATACATTTTAATGCATACAAGTAAAAAATTGAAGTTTAGGGGTTAAATATGT
>NW_018180839.1:0-266 GCF_001263595.1 Phalaenopsis equestris
GTTGTTTTTAATTATGTTTTCTTTTATTTTGTTTTGTTTTATATTTAAATATGAAATGAAATATATTTAATTTTTTTGAGTTCTTTATTTTAATTGAATATTTCATAATTTGATTCCAACAACTATTGTGATAGTTGATGATGGCTAGGACTACTAAAAAAAAGCTCGTAGTTTGCGTTCAACATGAACAAGTTTGATCAATATTTTCATGCTTGTATATTTAACTAAAACTCGAATATGGCCCGAGATATTGCTAGATCGCGTTT
>NW_018180840.1:0-266 GCF_001263595.1 Phalaenopsis equestris
AGACTTTAGATTAACCATATTGCAACAAATAATAATACATGTTTAAAACTAGGTATAAGAAAATAAATTGGCTTTAAAAAAAGGAGAAAGCAAAGTAGGAGAAGAAAGAAACATGGCACATGATGGTGCATAAGCCCTTGTCGGTGGTGATAGGCTACCAATTGGGTGGTGCAAGGTTTAAACCCTTATAGGTGGTTATGCCACTGCCTTCCATGGCCCCCGTTTTTTCAAAAGTTAGTTTAAACTTATGTAGAAACTATCCTTAG
>NW_018180841.1:0-266 GCF_001263595.1 Phalaenopsis equestris
AGAAATATAAGGCTGGATTTAAATCTCATAAAAAAATCGAGCCAAAAAATATTCCTCCCATAATTGTCCTTTTATGCCACCCAAAGGCTTTAAAACGAAGAAAAGAGGTCCAACCCAATGAAAAGTTGTCCAGCAAATCTCAAAAAAAATAATAATAATAATAAATTTCGTAGCTTGGGCACCCAAATAAAAATACTATAATGGCTATTACTTCTAACACCACTGAAATAATCTACCAAAGCCTTCGAACAAAACTCCCAGCAAAA
>NW_018180842.1:0-266 GCF_001263595.1 Phalaenopsis equestris
TCTAACACCTAAACTTTATTTTTTACACATATACCATTCAAATCTTTTATATCACTTCAAAAGTATCAATGTTTTAATTTAAGAAAAAAATGAAGTACACTTTTCCATACATAGGTGGCACGAACTTAAAACTGAGTTGTATCTATAAATATACCATTGCTCGCCAGCGATCACTGCCAGTGCCAACTGCCTCCCAATGCCACTACTGACCCACGCCTCCCGGCGCCGCTTGCTGCAACTGACCACTGCCGCCACAAACCACTATA
>NW_018180843.1:0-266 GCF_001263595.1 Phalaenopsis equestris
ACGTCGCCACTATTCGCGATCGGACAAAGCGAAGCTTCGCTTCGCGCACACGGGAGCAAGCAGAGGCGGGAGGGGGAACAGGTAGCACAATCTGAAGACGCAAGCGGGAGCGATCACGAAGATTCGCGACAGAGCGGGAGCGGCACATTACGATCAAGTGGGAGGCGGGATTGAGATCGGGCTCCAGCACAACAAATCTCTCACTTGGAGACCGATACATATGCTGCAACGTCTTCTTCCTCAAACTGATATCCTCTACTAGCGGC
>NW_018180844.1:0-266 GCF_001263595.1 Phalaenopsis equestris
CCCGCAACTCTTATCATCATAATTACAAGCTTATTTTCACTTGGGCTCATTTTGGCTTTCATAATTTGCTACTAAAAATTGACTTGTTTAGTAATTTTGCTCTATGTTGAAAGTCATATTATCTTAACAAGCTTTGTCAGTGTTATTTGGCTTCCTTATTGATGAAATGTAACATGTATTTGAATATTTCATGAAATATAAGAAGCCGAAGATATTATCACTAGCTGTTAAGATGTGTTGTTTAGGTCCATCACTTTGCATTTTTT
>NW_018180845.1:0-266 GCF_001263595.1 Phalaenopsis equestris
AAGAGAGGTGTTTGGTCCATTTAGTTCCACATAACCTGAAGGTTACAAATGGGAGGAGAAGGGAAGAGATCTCATTCCGTGAGGGGTAAAAGAAAGCCTAAGAGACTCCTTTACATGCAAAGGGGTCATCTATTTATAGAGAAATAGGGGGGGAAATGGATGTTACATTTATGTCATTGCTCTAAGGGTAGCTGAGAGGGATATTTCAGTCTTTCCCTTGCTTGGATCAGCCGTCCTAGAATTTCTTGTTTGTGTGTTCTGTTGGT
>NW_018180846.1:0-266 GCF_001263595.1 Phalaenopsis equestris
TGATTGAACTTCGTCATAATTGAGAAGAACATAATGTGTCAATGCTCGAAGTTTCTTGTCACTGAGATAACGTGATGTGCACCACCTCCACGATGCTTCCCTTAATTACTGAAAATTAGAAAGCGTCGAGTGAGCACCACACCCACTAATTCTTTCGTGGAATTTTCTTACCTAAAATAGTAGGAGAAGAAAGTCTTAGTCTTTTGCAGTAAATATGTTTCACATATTGATCATTCGAGTTACATCTTATTCTTCATAGTTCTTTT
>NW_018180847.1:0-266 GCF_001263595.1 Phalaenopsis equestris
TATTATGTATGTAAATGCCCCTTGAATATAACATGTTCCTATGACTATGGCCAAACAATAGCTCAATTACTCATTTTGCAAGTTACAAGCTTACAACATTATATCCATCCGAAACAAGCCATATTTCATGACAACTATACTTAACTTAGCACAATATACATCAACATTTAATACTGGGTTGATTAGCAAATAGGGTAAATTATACTTATTGATCTCAAAAATCCTTCATTTCCATTCGAATTACAAATTTAACAAATCTAATTAAT
>NW_018180848.1:0-266 GCF_001263595.1 Phalaenopsis equestris
TGAATTCAGAGGCATGTAAGTAAATTCTCCTGAAGTGAAATAATGTGTCTTGACTACTAGAGAGATGAGCCTCTAGGGGATTGCCACAAGGAGAATAATCTGATAATATATATTTTGCATTTAACCTATTCCAAGAATTTGATAAAAACTCCCAATATGGAATGTAGCAATTGATTTCCTCTTGTTACATATGTATGAGGTGAAGCCTATTTTGTAGGCCACTAATATTTTATTGAACCAATGAATGACAAAAGTTGAGGGTGCAT
>NW_018180849.1:0-266 GCF_001263595.1 Phalaenopsis equestris
TCCTCAAAGGAGATAAAATCCTATTATGAAAGAAGCTGATAAGAAATAAATTTTAAGGTGGTTAGATGTTATGATTACTAATCATATCTCTGATGGTGCTTGGGTTATTTCTATCCATTGTGTGCCTAAGAAAGGAGGCAGATCTATATTGACTATACAAAATTGAACCTAGCCACCAGGAAATATCACTTTCCTCTACCCTTTCTAGATCAGATGTTGAATAGATTAGCAGGGCATATATATTTTTGTTTTCTAGATGGATGTAC
>NW_018180850.1:0-266 GCF_001263595.1 Phalaenopsis equestris
TTTAAGGGTTAGATATGTAAATAGATATGAATTGGATGCTATGCATTTAATGCCCCATATATTTAAATCACTTGGGAAATTTAGCCAGATGTTGCCTAAACATTGCAGAATATATAGAGTTTCTATGGAACCATTAAAAAACTACTTCTTGCTAGCTTAAGAAAATAAATTTGGCAGGTACAACCTTCCAATGAAAATGTACATTTTAAATAATTTGGGTGACAGAATGGCAGAATAGTTTGCTGTGCAAAATTTGAAAAAAAAAA
>NW_018180851.1:0-266 GCF_001263595.1 Phalaenopsis equestris
AAAAAAAAAAAAAAAGGAGATTTTGAGTGTTTGAAATGTTAATTTTAGAATTTGGATTATTAAAATGTTATATTTAATGTTTTGGAAGGTTGGTATGTAAAAACTTATATTTTGAAATATTAGCAACTTATGAGGTAGGTGATGGCTTGGTTTGCTTGATTGATGTTAGGTTGATCGGTTCCAAAGCAACTCACAAAAAATTCTAAATGGCTGAGTTTGTTAGTTTGAATCTTGTTCATAGGCTGGATGGCAATGTTGAAAGTGAG
>NW_018180852.1:0-266 GCF_001263595.1 Phalaenopsis equestris
GTAAATACATAAGAATTGAGTGGTATATATATGAAAATTTTCAATTTTTTAAGGCGTTGGGCCTTACCTATACACATGAAAAGGTGCATCACTTGTTAAAAGCCTAAATAGTGGTATTTTTTTGATATGATATGATGTGAAATATCCGAGCAGTTCGAATGTAAAAAGGTAAATTTAAGAGGGTGCTTGACAACATAGTTTTAATAGGATTTAGTCATGAATTTAGACATTAAAAAACAAAAATAAAATGGGATGCTACATTAAAT
>NW_018180853.1:0-266 GCF_001263595.1 Phalaenopsis equestris
GAGAGAGAGAGAGAGAGATGCTTCGTCGATCGGCTTTCTGAAATGAGGAGTGTATAAAGAAGATTACGTGATTGGGGGCTTTGGAGATGGACGGCGGATGGTGGGGGAGCGTCATTGGATTCCAGGGAGCGGAGGGTGGAGATTAGGGAGGATGAGGAGGAGATAAGCATTGACGTTAGGGAGAATATAAATGCGCATTTGATGGAGACAAAATACTTTGTGTGATTGCTCAGTGATATGGTGATTGAGAGTGTATTTTTTCATGA
>NW_018180854.1:0-266 GCF_001263595.1 Phalaenopsis equestris
TGATTTGAGAGTTGTTTTGAAAATCTTGTCTTGGGTTTATATGGGTGTTGTTTGAAGGTTTTAGAAGTGTTGATTTGGAGTGTTTTAAAGTGCTATTTGGGGTTGATTTCAGGAAGGTTTTGGACATCATTTAAGCCCTGATTTACATATTGATTTGGAAACTTTAAATGTTGCTAATTTTGGGTTGATCAAAACAGTCTTTGAGTGGATTTAAACGCTCTTTTTGAGTCTGATTTAGCTACAATTTTGAAAGAGTTTAAATGTTT
>NW_018180855.1:0-266 GCF_001263595.1 Phalaenopsis equestris
CCTGCTGATGTACCTCATAGTTGGGCTGTACCTTCCTCAGGTGTCAAATGTGATGCTGTACCTGGTCGTTCAAATCAGACCTCCATTTCGGTACAACGAGAAGGAGTTTACTATGGTCAGTGCAGTGAGATTCGTGGAACTAATCATGCCTTTATGCGTGCGCCCGGATACATAGGCCGACTGCTGAGCCCACTCTGGCTCAGCCGCACCACCCCACCCGGGGTGCGAGCCACCCAATAAGCAAGCTATTACAGCGAGCGGCTGGA
>NW_018180856.1:0-266 GCF_001263595.1 Phalaenopsis equestris
TAATGTCCCATCCAATTTTCTCAATTTTATTTTTTATCCATATTTTACTAAAACAATTTACACGCGTAAATATTCACATTTGTGACCGTTGTTGGCCCTTATTTTCTGGGCTTGGAGTCGTGGTATTCAACGTTCAAAAACATATCTAATTTTTTAACACGCACCCGTAATATAACAAAAATTATAATTATTAATTTTGTAAATACCTAAAATTCAGGTTTTCTGCTATAGTTTCTAATAATCTGAGTGTGAGTGTAGGGCTGTAA
>NW_018180857.1:0-266 GCF_001263595.1 Phalaenopsis equestris
TAACATTTAAATATCGTTGGATTTGCGTCTACTTTAAATATCGTTGAAAGTGCAATATGTCTCTAGTCATGTAGATTATTTATTTGAAATCATGGTATAAAAGTTGTATCAAAGGATAGATAACATAATAAGAGCAATTATTAGATCATAAAAGTAGATATAAAACATATAGATTGGACTAAGTAGAACTCAATCATTTCCGAAGGATAGTAGAGCAACTATTGAAATATAAACTAGAGCAACAAGCCCTCTTTGGAAAAAAAAAA
>NW_018180858.1:0-266 GCF_001263595.1 Phalaenopsis equestris
CTTGATGATGTGCTGTTTATGGGCCTGGTTTCAAAGGGCCCGTTTGTGGAAACTTTTAAGTACGGGAGAATTTATTTAACTCCGTTGTATTTTTTGGATCACATATTTTATCCGCTTATAAAAAAACACCATATATATTTTATACTAAATGCAGGCCGCGGGTTAAACCCCGCGGTCTACCCACGAGCTTGATTGCAGGATAAATTGTTCATTCTGAAAGACAAAAACTGTCCTAAAAGAACTCTTGAGGGACATTTGGGACAACT
>NW_018180859.1:0-266 GCF_001263595.1 Phalaenopsis equestris
ATGTATGTATGTATGTATGTATGTATGTATGACAAATTTACATAATTAGAATTGATGATATTGTTTTTGCGTGATGAGAAAGAATAGGATGGTCTAAATGTAAAAGGTGAAATTTTGGTGATATATATGTAGATGCCAATTATGTCTGAGTAATATTTTAAAAAGTACAAGTTTTCTTAAAAAAAATAGAAAATATCCATCCAAACATGTTTTACATAATTTTTTTTAAAAACAGATAAATTATAATAATACCAAACATTTTTTTT
>NW_018180860.1:0-266 GCF_001263595.1 Phalaenopsis equestris
ATCTGCGATTATCTTAGCCATCGAGCGACCGCCGCCGCCACCATCGACGGTGCCGGATTCCATGGCTTTCCGGCCATGGTCGACGTCGACCTTAACAAGTGTGAGCCATGGGATCTTCCTGGTAAGACCTCTCTTCTCCCTAAGTTTATGTTAATTTGTTCTTTAATTGACTTCTATGCTTCATGTGAAGTTTGATAATGAAGAAATAGTATTTTTTTTTAAATTTATTTTCATTTTGTAGATTAATTTTTCATTTTTTTTTTTTT
>NW_018180861.1:0-266 GCF_001263595.1 Phalaenopsis equestris
AAAACAACCTCGCCAATTTAAAATTGACAAGTGGTGATCGGTTGAACCTTTTGATAGTTATTTTCCATCATTGCTCTAAGTAACATTTGAATGTCATCTCCCATTTGATATCTTATCCGGCTTATATCCTCAGTGAAAACACATGCATTGTAGGCACACATAAATTTATGAAAGAAACAGATAAACAATGCTAAAATTTACAACATTCCATAGCTTCTATTATCTGATCAAGCAAACTTCAAATATACAGCAGAGCAAATGCATAT
>NW_018180862.1:0-266 GCF_001263595.1 Phalaenopsis equestris
AGAGAGAGAGAGACACACACACACACATGTGTATATGTATCATATTTGTAAATAATAAATTAAGTAATTATTCCTCTCCAAAACTGTTTTCTACACCTATCAAAACAAGGTCACCAATAGGGTAGAGATCTTGTTACAAAATTCTAATTTCTAACACCACCATTTTTCCTTAACTAAGGTGCTGAAATTCAGCTTTAAGCTGCATGACATAAGCTTCTGATAATCTTTAAATAGTTGTCATGCAAACTCCCCCATAACTCCTTCAA
>NW_018180863.1:0-266 GCF_001263595.1 Phalaenopsis equestris
GGGCTATGAAAACCCCTGCCAAACTTATTTCATATATAATCGAGTTATTTGACTTGATTTTTTAAAATATAGATTGGATATTAGATAGATACTGCATAAAGATTTTATCCTCTAGCGATTTCATGATTCAGTTTGAGGATTCCCGTTGGCACAGAGGCCCTATGATTAATATCCCTAGCGATCACGAGAGAAATTTTTTGATTGGGGCTAGTCTATAAGTTCTATAATAATTTGCTTTGGATTGGGGAGAAAAATATATAGTACTA
>NW_018180864.1:0-266 GCF_001263595.1 Phalaenopsis equestris
TATTATTATTATTATTTGGATTGTGGCTTCTAGCACGTGGAACATTTAATATGAGGAGCGCTATTTACGCACTTCATATGCACGCAATTCCGTGTGCGTATGATCATCAATAACCTCCCAATAACTAAGTTATCGGGGGTTATTGAGAGGTTATTGGGGATATTAACTCTAATAATATCTCAATAACCTCTCAATAACCTATCAATACATTCCGTCATTTGACGCTCATCTTTTTTCTGTCATTCGAGTGTTTTGTGAGGTTATTA
>NW_018180865.1:0-266 GCF_001263595.1 Phalaenopsis equestris
AAGTTAAATTTAAATGAGTACTTTATTTTCATATAAAATTATTAGCTAATTTTACAAATTTAAACATGTAATTCAATAAATTTGAAATCAATATTTAACTTGTTTATACCAATTAAATAAAGTGATATATAAGCTGTAAGCAAATTTAATTGCAATCATATAAATACTAACAAATTAACTAATTACAATAAAATAAAAACAATTTATTGCATCAAATTAATATGCATATTAATATTAAATTATAATATATTACTACTAAATATATA
>NW_018180866.1:0-266 GCF_001263595.1 Phalaenopsis equestris
TGAAATTATATCAAACTTATCCCGAACCATGAGAAGGAATTATCTCATTCATACAGATTGGAATTAGTAGCGAGTTTATACTCCAAAATATAAACCAATGAAAATATTATCTCAAAGATCTAATACTGATGATTTATACGAAATTTAGGTTGAAGCTAAAAAACTAGATCCAACCAACATCTGAGTTTATCATTGTTCAGTACAATTATTCATATACAACCATTGTAAGCAGCTGACACGCAAAATACATGAAGTAATGTACAAGA
>NW_018180867.1:0-266 GCF_001263595.1 Phalaenopsis equestris
TTCTGATGAGGTGGTTGAGCTACAGTAGAAAGATTGTCAACCATTGCAATAATTATAGGTTCTAAGGTACGTGAAGTATGAATTGTCTTCTCTGCATCTGATGCTTCTTGAGATGAGGAGCTTCAAAGCTTTCCTGATTATCAGACCGAACATTGTCCTTTGTAGGTAAAGGTCCTTCGGTTTTTTTTCAATAAGGTTTGAAGCTGTAGGTTGCCTAGCTGAACCATTCGACAACACGTCAATCGCAGAAACAAAAACAATATTGT
>NW_018180868.1:0-266 GCF_001263595.1 Phalaenopsis equestris
GGGGGGGGTGCAAAAATCGATGAGCAAGGCATAAGTGGTGTCGGAGTAGGTGGGGCAGTACGTGTGACAATAGCAGTAGCACCCGCAACATGTGGGGGATTAAGTGTGGAAACAGCAGGCATCATAGGAGGCGGGCAACAACGAGTGCAGGAGCATGTATCATTGGAGGAGTTGCAGCAGCAGGTGCCATAAGAGGGGTTCAACAGCAGGAGTGAAAATATTTAAAACAAGAGCCGTGTTACTTCAAAATTATAATATATTTTTCA
>NW_018180869.1:0-266 GCF_001263595.1 Phalaenopsis equestris
TTTTTTTTTTTCTAGTGTAAGATTTTCTCTTTTCACTGTTGAATGTAAGTTAAATAAATCGGATTGTTATGATCATATAATTGTATATGTAGTTCATAGCCTGAATAATCAAAACGCACTGGCGTCAATTGATTATATATATGAAGAAGAGCCTCCTGGATTTTATAAAATTAGAAATCCGCCATAAAATAAGTTTCATTTATTTCTTAAATGATTCATATTTTATTTAGAAATCTGCTTTTGTGATTGATGCATGCTAGAAAATT
>NW_018180870.1:0-266 GCF_001263595.1 Phalaenopsis equestris
GCTTGAGTTGGATGTGAGTCCTAGTGCTTTCCTTCGTAATGTAACGCACACATATTTTCTTGTAACTACTCGAGTTGGATGTGAGACCCAGTGCTTTCTTCGATAATGTAGTAGATATTTTCTTTGGAGCTG
Source organism: Phalaenopsis equestris (assembly GCF_001263595.1). Taxonomy (NCBI): domain Eukaryota; kingdom Viridiplantae; phylum Streptophyta; class Magnoliopsida; order Asparagales; family Orchidaceae; genus Phalaenopsis; species Phalaenopsis equestris. The sequence continues at coordinate 133 of NW_018180870.1, forward strand.
GATGTGGGCCTCTGTGTTTTCCATCCTGATTCGGTCCTCCAACACAATCATATTCTCATATTTTGGAAATAAGTTTCAAGACAACCTTACATGGAATACGGCATCTGATTCTTATTTCTGGATTGATACCCAAA
>NW_018180871.1:0-266 GCF_001263595.1 Phalaenopsis equestris
TATACTTATTTAACTAACTGAAATAATATAAATAAATTAAATTTCTAATGACATGAATATTATATTAGGATTTCAATTTTTAGAAAGGTCGACATCAAGAAAAATCAAATAAAAGATTAATTGTCATCGAGGTGAGTACTCGTACTTTTAATTTGTAATAATAATTTATTTCTTCTCAACTATTTTGCAGTTAATGATACTGGGACATGTTTTATTCTGATTAAGATATTTTTTTATTTATTATTCATATTATTATGAATGTTGTA
>NW_018180872.1:0-266 GCF_001263595.1 Phalaenopsis equestris
TCTATCTTCATGAATTCAAAGTTTAGGGTTTTCAATATTGGACATAAAAAAATTAAGTGGGAAAATGACCAGTTAAGAACACTTATTCCTGGAATCAAAGGAAAGAAAATTAGGAGATGTCATGGATTTTGAGGAGAAAACCTCGGTGACTTCCCAAATAATCCTATTGTTTGACTTCAATTTTGAGAAGAATGTTAAAATTTCATCCTACCAGTTTTATTATTTATGACGTATATTTGCGTGACACGGTCATACAAATAGCTTGA
>NW_018180873.1:0-266 GCF_001263595.1 Phalaenopsis equestris
TGTGTCGATTCTCATTTCTTTGCCCTAAAATTTTCAACAAGTGGTATCGGGAGTCGGGTTCTGGGGCAGAGGAGAAGATCGGAGAAAAGTTTCGACAGCTTGGATCGTAACCGAGGAGGTAAATCGTGACATCGCGTTCGGTGCAGGCTTCTTTCGCTACAGGCGATCGCAACAAAGAAGAGTTTGCAAGTTGTTCTCGCGACCAGGCGTCACTTCCGCTTCGATAGCTGTTCTCGTAACGCAGAACAAAGCAGCAGGCGCGACAG
>NW_018180874.1:0-266 GCF_001263595.1 Phalaenopsis equestris
ATATGTACCCAACATGAGATATTTTCAGATGTACTATAGATGCGTTATGCATATTGTACTTTTTCATGCTTTAGCCTATGTTCAATCTGTAACTCCTGCTTGAAGCAAATTAATGAAATCTCTTTTAAAATTTAGTTTGTTTGTTCAATTGCCCTTTTTGTACGATGGATAAAGATCCACAGAACCATACGTTGGTCACAAACTACAATGAATGAAGCACAAAACAATAATAACTTAATTAAAAATTATACTCTTTTGAAAAAAAA
>NW_018180875.1:0-266 GCF_001263595.1 Phalaenopsis equestris
GCGGATCCGCATGGAATAATTTTTCTATGAATTGAGGCTTGTCCAGGCACACCTCCCAAGCTCTAACCTGCATGATTTAAAAAAACTCCACTTGTTCAAGTGCCTCGGCACCCGCTTAAACGAGCAATTAGGAATCTCAGTGCTTAAGCGTTAGGGAACCAAATTAGCTAATTGTTGTTCTATTCATTCCATTCTTTTTTTGCCACATCAGCCACTCTGTTTAAGGGGTGATTTATTTGTTAAGCAAATCCACTCAAATTCTAAAA
>NW_018180876.1:0-266 GCF_001263595.1 Phalaenopsis equestris
AACTCATGTACGGTCTTAGCTAAGTATGCAAGTCGTTTTAAAATAAATTTTGCAAGTATGATGCGTAATTAATAAAAGTATAAATTTTTATAATTTAAATCAAGTTCTAATGAAACAAAAGCTTACGTGGCACTCATTATACCTCTTGGAACCTTTGCACAACGTACACGTGTTAGTCACGATACGATAGCTAGTATTACCCACCGAGACACTTCGCGGGCCATACCAGTTGTTGCTTCGTGATTAACAGAGAGTCACTTAAGCAA
>NW_018180877.1:0-266 GCF_001263595.1 Phalaenopsis equestris
GGTTACAACTGAACACTTCTCACCATAACTCTCTCGTGAACACTAAGTCATCTTTTGTAGAGGAGGTTTATAACATATAAGGAAAGGAACCAAATAAAGAAAAAAATCAAATATAATAAACACATTAAATACAACACCCATAATATAGTTGAACGGGAGATTGCAATTAGTGATGTAAATGCCAATGAACTTGATGATTAAATCGAACCTTACTTGATTAAAATTTGATCATGTTTGCTCAAATAAATAAATAAATACATTTTGAA
>NW_018180878.1:0-266 GCF_001263595.1 Phalaenopsis equestris
TTTTTTTATAGGTTTACCATATTATTAGATATGGAAAATTTTCATCCTTGCAGACGTCTCTAAACTTTGATTGTGGAGAAAATTACAATCCCAATTTACCTTCCACAAAAATAAAACAATTCCACCTTTTTTCTATAAAGGAAAAAAAGAATAAAAATGCAACTCAAGCTAAACTTATGTACGTAGCACATTTTGTAAAAATAAGGTTCCACAACTTAAAATTGGAGCTATGTGTCACGCTCCGCCATATTCGAGAAATCATCAAG
>NW_018180879.1:0-266 GCF_001263595.1 Phalaenopsis equestris
TATTGCAATGACTTATAAATGTTAGCAATGTGGGCAGTGATATATACATTTGTTAAAACGTCTTTTATCACATTCGTGCTGATAGAGTGATACAATACATTATAATCTTATGACTTACGCATGTTGTAGTAGTGATATTTCTAATGGTTGATTTTGGAGTTATCCTTTCACTCTTAGGTTAAAATATATAACAATTTAATTATTTAATATAAAATTGCTAAATTTCTAAAAATAAAAACTAATTTATCATATCAAATGTTTTTTTT
>NW_018180880.1:0-266 GCF_001263595.1 Phalaenopsis equestris
AATATGATAATAAAATATAAACATAAGAAAAATAAATAAATTTGTAGTCCTTAAGCCTTTATCAACAAATAATTTTCATCAGTGAAAATAAACATTCGTAAAATTGCTTTATAAAAAGTAAGCATCAAGAAAATATGATTTTAATTTTATATTTAAAAATATAAAACCAATATATTGCATGAGATTTTTTTTGTGGATCACGACCTTACTTTGCATGAACTCTTATATATTAAAGATGTTGGCTAGATTTTAATATAGAATTGACT
>NW_018180881.1:0-266 GCF_001263595.1 Phalaenopsis equestris
AAATTTTAGCTCATACAAATATTATATCAGGACTTCGGATGCATTCAAAGTTCAATGTTAGGGCGTCACTTGTCAAGTGGACCCCATCGTTCTTAACACTCGCCAATACTATTGTATTACGATGGGGCCCGCTTGACACGTAGCGCCCCACCATTAGACTTTTAACACAGACTACTTTAAGAGTCTTGAGTATATATATAAATCCTTCTTAAAATGATGTTTATTAATATTATTTTTTTTTTGGAAGATTAATATTTATTTTATTT
>NW_018180882.1:0-266 GCF_001263595.1 Phalaenopsis equestris
AGGAACACTCTCTTAGAAAGTCCCTCAAAAAAATCTGTCTGCACCCGATAGTCAATTTGGTGACCGATCGACCAAAGAATAGGGGAACTCGCAGCTCGCTAACAGTTTGGAATCTACACTGATGATCAAGCACCGGTCGGATCGAAAAGGAACAACTGTCCGACAACTGCAGCCAGTTCCTTCTCTCAAAAAATCTTAGAAACTATACCCCCGACGAAGCTAAGGATTCTTCATTTAGATCCTTACAAGGGGAAGATCGACACAGC
>NW_018180883.1:0-266 GCF_001263595.1 Phalaenopsis equestris
TTGTTAAGGCTTCATTGGCCGTGTTATTAGAGGAGACCCCTTGCTGAGCTTCGCATCCATCCTAAAGTCCAAAATAGCGTAAAAAATAGCGTAAAATATAGTGTTTTAGGTTCTCTTCGGGAGAGTTGAAGCTTATTCAATAATCTGTTAATAAGAAGTTAATTGTGATAAACTGTTGATCAACAACTTATGCGAATAAGCTGATTAGCTATTTAATTTGTGTTATTTGAAAATAGTTGATTTTCAGTTATTTTCTGGATAAACAA
>NW_018180884.1:0-266 GCF_001263595.1 Phalaenopsis equestris
CGATATTTACACAGAAAGAATTATTCCTATCGATCCTGTTGAAAGCTGATCACCATCTTGCTGAAAATCTCGACATGTTCCGCGGATTGTTCAAACAAGACACTCCCTTACGGCTATCCACCCCGAAACGGTTATCAACAACTACAGTTGATCAACCGTTTCTTCCTTCATAACCATTCATCTGCCTTGAGATTTGTGCCAACATACTTATATATACAATCATTTGGGTCTATGCAAGATACCGATTTCCTTTAATATATAAACAT
>NW_018180885.1:0-266 GCF_001263595.1 Phalaenopsis equestris
TCTAGGCGAAGATCTTAAGGTTTTAGTGTGAACGACTTATGAGTTAGGTCACTTGGGTATGATGAATAGATGTCATCCGATCGCACTTTTATCCATTGGACGATCCTGATGAAGCCGAACGAAGATAGGGTACATGAACCGCGGGCTGACGAGTCTGCTACGTGGCTGGAAGTGTCAGATGGCGGAGCGCCACGTGGAGACTTCAGAGCAGACGAGGATGAGTTCGCGCCGCGTAGATAAGTAGATAAATAGGGTATTTTTTATTT
>NW_018180886.1:0-266 GCF_001263595.1 Phalaenopsis equestris
TTTTTTTTTTGAAATTATATTTCATTTTCCAGAATTAATTAAGTCAGAAAATCTCAATTTTCCTACTTATCCATATCGGTACCACCTCAACCTAGGCAGATCCGAAGCTTTGCGCGGCATGTCCTGGTTGGTCAAGCTTTCCACGTGGCCCGCCCCGTCAGCCCGCGGTCCAGGGTCATATACCGGCCCGATCCCTCGTTCGACTCAATTAGTGTTGTCGGTTTTGAATACACAGGGATGGACGACATTCATTCATTGTTCCAAAT
>NW_018180887.1:0-266 GCF_001263595.1 Phalaenopsis equestris
TGTTTGAATATTCTATGGGATTTTTAAATTAGTAATTTAATTTTTAATTTATGCTGCGCTCATCCGGAGGGGCGCTACCATCCCACTCAGTCTTCCTGTGCTCAGACATTTTTACATACATGTAGTGCAAGAGAATATGCACGTCCATCCCGACGACGACCCAATGGAGTCGAGCTCCTCCACCGCCGTCGACGCGGCAGGGATCGTCGGCGGCGCTTCCTTTCCTGCACGCTCTTTCGTGTCTAGGGCAAAGACCGCCCTGCACT
>NW_018180888.1:0-266 GCF_001263595.1 Phalaenopsis equestris
TACAATAACACTACAATAACGACATAATAATTGCTTAGACTCTCACAAAACTACTACACAACACCACCCAATAACACTATGTTAACACCAACATTAACATCAGCATAAGCCAACTATTATACCACAATACCAATACTATATCAGAAGCAAAAAACAACAATAACACCTGAGTAACAACATAATAAGACCAGCACAACCAGAATAATACTGTAATAACACAGGTGTAACACAATAGTAACACAAGCTTAACAACATAATAACACAAA
>NW_018180889.1:0-266 GCF_001263595.1 Phalaenopsis equestris
TATGTGTTATAAATTTTCATGTGAAGCCAATATAATAATATCTTATCATGTCATCATGAGTCTCCTTACATACAGTAGTGTTGATAACTTATGTAATAATGAGTTTATGCTGGGAGAACCTTCATTATAACTTTGAAATGTCATTCAAACTAATATCTTCGGCATAATTGTAAATAATCTCATTGTCATTCATTGAATTATCATTTTCAAAAGAAGAAAAAAGAGGTGGTGAAGGGGCAACTTTGACAACAATAACAAAATTAAAA
>NW_018180890.1:0-266 GCF_001263595.1 Phalaenopsis equestris
AGGAGGGCAACTCTTAGCCTAATCAAAATAACTAACAAGTAGACACTCAGAAGGTAGCACCCAAAATTCTTAGTTTGTCATGCATGTAAATAAGTTAAATTTTCAATTAGCCACCAAAATGTTAGTTCCACAGAAAATAATTTTTTTGTTATTTTTATCTTATCTTTTGTAAATTAGTCGGTACATGATCCAGTCATGTTGTTAAGCTAGAGATACCAGCAACTGGGAAAGCAAATGTAACTTCTCACAAAATGTTGACAAATAGT
>NW_018180891.1:0-266 GCF_001263595.1 Phalaenopsis equestris
GCTAGTCGGGCCGGCTCGCGAGCTAACAAACCAAGTCAAGATGAGCTCGAGCTTGTGATTCGATAAGCTCGGCTCATGAGCTTGTTAATGTGTCGAGCTCAAGCCTGCTCACGAGTCGGCTCGACTTATTTACACCCTCGAGTACTAGTAATATTAGGCTTTATTGTAAGCATATAACTCTTGGAAAAACTAATGAATGTTCAGTACCATAGTCAATATTACTATTTATTGTCAAATTAGTTTTTGAAGCTCATCGAAAATACATC
>NW_018180892.1:0-266 GCF_001263595.1 Phalaenopsis equestris
CTCTAAAACTGCAGCACAAAACCCCCGAAAAATTGCGGTTAAACACTACCAAATAAAGCTTCAAACTGCAGCTACCAACCCCCAAAACTGCAGCCAAATACTACCAAATAAATCCTCCAACTGCAGCTCGAAGCCGCAGCCAAACATGCCTCAAAGCTATCCCAAACATCTCAAAAAAAACGCAGCCCAAATGGGGACCTTTCCGAACAACAGTTATATAAAGCCTAAAGTGTTGAACACATACAACCCAAAGTAATGTTCAAAAC
>NW_018180893.1:0-266 GCF_001263595.1 Phalaenopsis equestris
TAAGAATTGTGTGGTATGTAGCAAATACATAACTTTTTAAGATTTCGCTACCTTATTGTAAGTTTTATTAAAAGTTATTAGGCTTAACCTTTTAACCAAACTATTAAATGCTTAAAAAATTAATAAAATTTACTTTAAGTAAATTAAGTAAGATTATAAAGCGAATTTCAACAATAATTGCTATGAAAAAATTCAATGCTAACTCGTAATCGTTTAATTACATGGTTTCAATAATTATTTCCGAAAACTAAAATATAAATTACACT
>NW_018180894.1:0-266 GCF_001263595.1 Phalaenopsis equestris
CTCTGTTATGTATCAATTTAAACTAGTTGGTGAATCTTTCTCATTTCTTGCTCTTCTACATGTATAGTTAAGATGTCTCATCTTTTGTTTGAGATTCAGATGTCTTCTTTATTTTATAAGATATAAATTATAAACTTATTTGTAATAAATCTATTTAGAGGAACAAATTTCCATATTTTAATTATTTTTTTTTTGTTTCTTACTGTCAGAGAATATTTGTGCAATTTATGCATAATTTGTTAATTTTAATATGGTTGATTATACAA
>NW_018180895.1:0-266 GCF_001263595.1 Phalaenopsis equestris
ACGATGTGCATGACCCCTCAAACAAGATCTATCAAGCCCCAACGTGTTACTCAATTGCTGATGATAAATCTAGTAATTCATAAAAACTTATGTGTCATTAAAGATACCTAATAACGATTGTCTTATATGTTTAATAGTTTTATTAAACTCTAACTTACATGTGTTGTGAACCATCTGCGGCAATTATTCTCTATCTTCCGGCTTGTGATATCATCTTCAACTGAGTTCAGCGTATCAAAGAATAAACTGTTACCACAATGAAAAAA
>NW_018180896.1:0-266 GCF_001263595.1 Phalaenopsis equestris
ACTAGAACTTTTACTGAAGTCGTTACAAATTAACATCTTTCCTTAAGGGATTGATACTCAGGATTTTTGAAAGAAAGCTCTATATTGCTTGAACGATACGTGCGCTTGCATAGTACCCCTAGTGTGTAAAATTGAATTGTGGAGAAAATAAGAGTTATTTATTAAATAGCACTCAATCGAGAGTTAAGGGTACAAGCACACACTCGCAGTGGGAGTCAAGTTTTTGGTGTTATTGTCTGGAATTGAAATTGAAGTAATTACACATG
>NW_018180897.1:0-266 GCF_001263595.1 Phalaenopsis equestris
AGACATTCCAAGCATGAAAATATAAAACCAAATTGATTCTCTAAAATTATTGCAAGTTTTCTAACTTCATGCTGCATTAGTCAATATTAGAACTTTATAGTAGAGCACAAATTTTATTTTTGAATAATTAGCGCAATTTAAAAATCACATTTGTTCTTATATAGTTTTACCCAAACAAATTTCCAATCATCAAACATATTATAAGATGTTTGATCACACGTTTAATAGGTGTTAAGTAAAAAGTTTTATACATATTTTAATTTTTT
>NW_018180898.1:0-266 GCF_001263595.1 Phalaenopsis equestris
TTTTTTAATTATTAATTTTAATTGATTGTAAATGTAATAGCCTTGTAGTCAATTAATTATTTTAAAAATACTACTCATCAATATATAATAGATGAGTTGTTTTTCGATCCAAAACGAGTTGAACACTAACGAACAAATCTTTGTTTATGTTCCGCTTATTTATATATTGAGCACAAAAAATTGTTCGTGTTCGGCTTGTTAACTTAGCGAACAAATCGAACGCGAGCTTCTTAACGAGCCGTTTTGACATTCACACACACACACAC
>NW_018180899.1:0-266 GCF_001263595.1 Phalaenopsis equestris
TGCAGGGAGGTCGATCGGTTATGCAATACGAAGCAGAGTTTACTATGCTGTCGAGGTATGCACAACAACTCAATCCTAATGCAGAGGAAAAAATGTCTTAGATTTCTTTCTTGATTGAAGAATTCAATCAGACATCCACTGGTGTCACTTGGGATCAAAGACTTTTCAGTGCTAGTAAAGTGGGCTAGGCGGGTGGAGATTGATTCGTAGCAGACTCAGAAGTGCAAGGACATGCACAAGATGAAGAGCTTGGAAAAAGTGTCACA
>NW_018180900.1:0-266 GCF_001263595.1 Phalaenopsis equestris
ACCGACATAAGGAAGGGCTTCCGTGGAGTGGAACCTCTTTGCAGAGCCTTGGAATATTTCGTGATAGTTATCATGGGTTGCAAAGGGGCGGGACAAGGATATACCAAACCAGACTTTTTTTGTTCTGTGTATGTAATTGAAGATTTAGTGACTTTGCCAAATGAACCATATCTAGACGAAAATGATGATATCGATACCACCCTCGTGATTAGCTCCTCGCGTACGCTCCCGCTATGGAAATGAGTCCTTCGTTAAGCTCTCGTCAT
>NW_018180901.1:0-266 GCF_001263595.1 Phalaenopsis equestris
TGAGCATTATGTGGAGGCTGAGTAGTTAAAAGATTTCCCAAGGGGGTAGTGAAACCTATTGTAACGTCGGCTCGTGAATTGGATGGTACGGTTACCACAATGTGAGTGGGGTCAGAGATGTCCTTGTGACGAACAAGAGGATTAGGAGGAGGGGGATCTTTAAATCTGGCTGAGCACTTTATTTTTTTTGATTTTGGATGGGGGTGTAGGTGGCGACATTGCGAATTGCAGTGACTGAACATACGATAGTGAGAGCAATACATAGG
>NW_018180902.1:0-266 GCF_001263595.1 Phalaenopsis equestris
GGATAAGGGAAAATAAATAGTAACTCAGGAAGAGCTACCTCCACCTCTACTAAAGGAAGAACCACATAGTTAATTAAAGATTAGATGATTATATAAAGTGTATTATAACATGCTAGGTCATCTTAGGAGGTTGTCGACCAAACTAAGCATTTTTGATGCTCTAGTCCTATCAAAGGAGATGAGAGAGCCTCTGGTTACAACCTTACTTGACCCAGAGCTAAGTTGGCCAGCACATCCTTGGATGAAGATTTTTCATATAAGGAACA
>NW_018180903.1:0-266 GCF_001263595.1 Phalaenopsis equestris
TTGGTGTTTCAAGCTAAAAAATATATAATTCCAGAATGTTAAGTCTTCATTTTCAAATGGAAATTAATAAGAAAATGAAGCCATTTACTCTATAAAAAATTTTGTGCTGATGACTAGTCCTAATATTTATAAACCATTCTTTGCTTCGTATTTTGTATGCTAATAAAAAAGCAGTTCACAACAACGAAATTTTTGTGTTTACCTAAGTTTCACTTAAACTAAGGCTAATTGTTTAATTATCAAAACGCATACAAAAAATTAAGATT
>NW_018180904.1:0-266 GCF_001263595.1 Phalaenopsis equestris
TTTGGAATTTTTGGGAGTTTTTGGAATTTTTGGAATTTTTAGGTCATTAAGGATATTTTGGTAATTTTAGCAATTTTTTAGGGTATTTTGGAAATTTAGTGATTTTGGTGGATTTTGGTGAATTTAGGTAATGGTGAGGGGTTTGAGATGACTTTTTTGAAATAATTGAGTATTTTGGGTAATTTTGGAAAAATAGGGTTGTAGGGGTATTTTGGTACTTTGGTGATGTTAGGCCAAAATGGGCCAACAAGCCATAAAGCCATACT
>NW_018180905.1:0-266 GCF_001263595.1 Phalaenopsis equestris
GATGGGAATGATGAGAGTATGAAGAATGAAATTCCCATGGAGGTCCTCAAGATCAGTGATCTTCTTGATAGAGCTTCTCCAATTAAAGGGGTTAATTATAATTTTTCTCTACCTAGTTCATAATTGGTGTATGGCACCTTGCCTCCTTCTAAGACAAATAAGGAGTTGATTCTCCTTTCCTTGTAGGTATAAATATGAGGGGTCACTAAGATTGTCATTACACTTGTGCCTCAGAAGATGATGTAAGATTATTATAAGATAAAAAT
>NW_018180906.1:0-266 GCF_001263595.1 Phalaenopsis equestris
CACAAGCATTAAGATGACATATAATTTTCACATTTCTTCTGATATGAAAACAGAAGCAAAGTTAAAAAAACATATTTTTTTCATCCATTTGAATATTAAATCATACATATGGAGAAAAATACATTTTTTCATGCATTACTTCGAAAACATCACTTGTTATGTTTTATATATATTGTAAACATGAAAATGCTAGAAAGCTCATGTCAAAATAAACTTAAGGCTACTTGATTGTCAAATCAAACTTGCCCTAAATGATCTTTTATTGA
>NW_018180907.1:0-266 GCF_001263595.1 Phalaenopsis equestris
CAATGTCCTCTTGGTACTATATTCGCATCACTAAATATGTGCAAATCAGCAAAATTGGGCCAAACTGCTGGATGTAGCACAGTTCTCCTTTAATCTACAAATAAGCAAAGCCAACAACATGAGTCCTATTGAAATAATCATGGGGCAACAACCAATGAATCCCCTCTCCTTTAACAACTCACTATGAAGGAAAAAGTTCAACAACTTTCAAATTTTTTAAAGTATTAGAAAGAGCAAAGGGAGTTAGCTCGAGCCACATTACATAA
>NW_018180908.1:0-266 GCF_001263595.1 Phalaenopsis equestris
AACTCGGAACGCGAACAGAAACAACCGAAATGCTACGAAACATTGATCACACATGAGCATGCCAACCAAGATTTGACAAGGAACGACCCAACTCTCAAAGTTGGAAAAAATTCTAATCTATTGATTATGAGTCAAACCTGAAAGTTCAAAAAATGATGATTTTAAAGTTTCTAATTTTAATTTTTGTAGAAAACAAAATCTACAAAAAAAATTTAGATCAAATAAGTGAAAAAAATGCATCCCATGAATTAGTCTCATAAAAATCA
>NW_018180909.1:0-266 GCF_001263595.1 Phalaenopsis equestris
AATTAAGAGAGCTACAACCCATTGAATTCTTCTCATTGAGAAGCTTGAATTGATTATAAATATGTAAAATTTGGAGTTCATTTAACCATTCAATTAACGATATAAAATATCTAAAAGTGCTTTAATTGCTTGACATGGACTCAATTGATCTCAGATTAAACCAATTTTAGTATCAACATGTTCTTCTTGTCAAGACAGTTAGTTTAGCTACAAACTTGCTGAAGTTGGAGCCCATATGATCTTTAATTTGAATTGAAATGTTTTTT
>NW_018180910.1:0-266 GCF_001263595.1 Phalaenopsis equestris
GACGCAATAAAGATCACTAAAGTCACAATAATAGTATTTTAATTATCAACCATATTAATTTATTTAAATCCCTACTCATCAATACCAAATATATAAATAATAAAAAAAACAGTTTCTTGATACTTTGCAAAATTTACAACAGATTTAAGAAGGTAAAAGTGTAAATAATAATTGAAATATTCTGATCCAACAGCTAACATTTACATTTACAAAACCATCCATTCTTGTCAGCACCTTAAGCCACAAGTTTTCTGTCATTTTTTTTT
>NW_018180911.1:0-266 GCF_001263595.1 Phalaenopsis equestris
GTTTATTCCCAGAGTAAATTAATTGAATAAAAGGAGTAGTTCAACTTTGAAACCATGCGATGCAGATTGGCGCGTGAGTCAGGTTTAAGGAGAGAAACCTAAAAGAGCAGAAAATCAGAATCAATCGTGACAAGAATAAAGAATTAAAAAAGAATTCAACTGTATTCAAGCATTCTTATTTGACTTCCTACAGCCCTCATGTTAAAAATAACCTAAACAAACATGAAAATACATAATGTCTTAGTAACATACATTTAACAATATAA
>NW_018180912.1:0-266 GCF_001263595.1 Phalaenopsis equestris
TTACAATCATAACTGGCATATCACTTTATTTCAATACCCATCATCTGCTTTATTTGGGATCATTTGCCTCTTCTGAATTAAGTATGCAATAACATGTAATTAAAATAATATTTTTTTAGAGGATTTATTTTTAAAGATTTAATTTTTAAATACATAAGGATTGTGTGATATGCATGTAAATTTCTCTAAAATTAAAGAAAGTGAATCCAACTAAAGCTCAGAACTCATTCTTGTACAAGATTTGAAAATCAAAATCATGATTAGAA
>NW_018180913.1:0-267 GCF_001263595.1 Phalaenopsis equestris
TGTTGCCTATCTGGCAGAGGATCATGTTGTTGCCAATCGATTGGCACCAGATGTTACAAACAATACTAATAATGCTTAAGCTGGTTGGACAAAACAAAATTGTCTTTTGTTTACTATCCGATTTTATGTTTTTAGTTACATTTGCTTGAAAGTTATACCTAATATTATGGTTATGATTGCTTAACGTTATCTGCAACAATTAATTTGTTTACCTTCCAATTTTGCAGCTAAGTGAGGATGTAGTTATAGCTTAATATCTTTCGTAAG
>NW_018180914.1:0-267 GCF_001263595.1 Phalaenopsis equestris
GACTTCATATTTCTGCTTCAAGAAATACACTCAAAATTTACTGGAAAAATTATCAATAAATGTAACATAATACAGAGATCCACCCGATGAAGATTCTCTAGTTGGGCCCATACATCAGAATGCACATAATGAAGAATCCCTTCAGTTTTGTGTTTTCTAGTTATGAAACTGACTCTAGTCAGTTTTTTAAGAACACAAACTTACAAAAATCGAACTTGCAGCTTTTAACATTATGCAACAACTTTCTTTTATGCAATTCAGTCATCC
>NW_018180915.1:0-267 GCF_001263595.1 Phalaenopsis equestris
GCATAACATGTAATGTACATAATGAGCTCGCATATGAAAGCGAGATTGTTAAGGCATGAAACTGCCTTTAGTCTTCCATTATATAGCTAAAAAATGTATTGGGCATAAATATTATGTTATTGACTCTTAACCATAGGCTAAGCCTTTATGTTAAGTTTAAGGATGAATAATATTATATTACACCCTTATTTGACCTCCCTTAAGTTCATTCTCGTTGACAAATGGAATCAAAAGTGATGGTTTGACTATAATACAAAAAAAAAAAAA
>NW_018180916.1:0-267 GCF_001263595.1 Phalaenopsis equestris
ATCATCTTAAAACTTCCACAAATATCAAAAGCAAATTTCAAAGAAGATTACATGATGATAATAATAGAGCTTACAAAGTCCCATAACAGACCAAAAGAAGCAAATTTAGAGCTAAAATCATATCCGACTTAGAACGCAATAAAGCAGCTATAAAGTTTAACCAAAGCAAAACATCGAATTCAGGAGAATATTTCTGATCACATGAAAACTAAGAAAGAAGAATATAAATTATGGATATCAAGTCCTCAACGCTTCCCACCACCACCA
>NW_018180917.1:0-267 GCF_001263595.1 Phalaenopsis equestris
AAAATTCCCTATCCTTGTCAATTATATCTCTGAAGTTGACAGTGATGTCATGAATGGTATCGAAAATGTGTTAAGCTTGAATGGTCATCCAGGTACTAATTAAATTAAATGAGGCGCCATGCAAAGATATGACATGATAAATAATTTTATGCAATGTTTCGTTCCTTAAGAGTGCAATAATTATTTTCAATTATCTAGAAAATTTATTTTATATTCAAACGATTAAGCATTCATATAACTTAATAGCCATAACAGGCTACATGAATC
>NW_018180918.1:0-267 GCF_001263595.1 Phalaenopsis equestris
CTTCTTGCAGGTAGGGAAGTTTTGAAGGCAGTTCATGTTGAATTCTGCTGACGGCTCCTGTGTTTATAGAGCGGCGATCTTCATTACCACAAGTGGGGCTTTCCCATGGATGACCTCGAGATCTTTAAATCTAGTTCTAAATTTGATGGTAGGAGCAAGGTTGCGAGCTTCTTGACTTGTCGGCAGGTTGCAGGAAAAGATCAGCGTTCGGTAGGCCATTGCAGCAGGCTTGAAAATAGAAAATTTCAGGGTTAGCTATATGGCCAA
>NW_018180919.1:0-267 GCF_001263595.1 Phalaenopsis equestris
TCACTCGCATCACACATTAACTCAAATGGTCTCCCTAATCAAGCAAAACAATACTAAATGCAATGATTAATTTTTTATTTAATAAATTGAAGGCATGTTGGCATTCTTGGTTGAAATCAAATATTGCATATTTTTCCAAAATATAGCATAAAGGGTTGGAAATTTTTGATAAGTCTTTAATATATGACATTACTGGTTGAAATCAAATATTGCATCTTTTTCCAAAATATGGCATAAAGGCTTGGAAATTTTTGAAAAGTCTTTAAT
>NW_018180920.1:0-267 GCF_001263595.1 Phalaenopsis equestris
TCTAACTCCCAATCTCAATTATGAAAGATCAGAAAAGGATATCGAGCTCTAACTCCCAAACTTGGTTACAAAAGACCAAAAAAGAATGTCAAGCTTGAACTTCCAGGCTCTAACTAGGATGTTGCAAAAAATTCAACAGCATTAGGTAGTGTAAAGTGTACAACTAAAATGTTGATCGACAACGACATGCACTAGGGACAAACAAAGACATATCACCTAGAATACTATAAAAATAAGTACAATAAGTATAATAATATGTTACATGGG
>NW_018180921.1:0-267 GCF_001263595.1 Phalaenopsis equestris
GTAACACTTTGTCTAGGCTAGATCCCATGATATTTTTCTTTATGAATTTTTCACGTAAGAAATATTGGTGTCATCTCCTATTATTTTTCAATCATATGTGTGTGTGTGATGGATTTTCTTACAATATTGAGAGATTAATTTATCAACCCATCACCGTGAATTTTCTGTCACGTAACAATGATATTACAATTAAAATGTTTGAAGTTCTATTTAAGCCTTATAGTTTGTTTTTGAGTTCTTCATGTATACTATATATATATATATATA
>NW_018180922.1:0-267 GCF_001263595.1 Phalaenopsis equestris
AAAAAAATGTCATTTATGAGCAGTATTTCAGACAGTAAGTTAACAGAGCTGTTGGGAAAAAGTAAAAGATTTACATCTATCTATCTTTAATGACGACTTACACTTTAATGTTGTAACGATTTGAAAAATAAAATATAAAAGGAAATTTTGCATTAAATGCATCCGAAGAAATACTTTCATTTGGTAATTATATACAATCAAGTAAGAATTTTGGTATGTTAAGGTTGAGCATAATTGGCGAGCTCATCGCGTTAGCATGAAAAACCG
>NW_018180923.1:0-267 GCF_001263595.1 Phalaenopsis equestris
TCGCGAACAACAAGCTTTTTTGACAGCCCTAGACACAACCGATTGATTTCTTCTACTATTAATATTTTTCAGACATATAAACAAAGCGATTTTAAATTTTCATAAAAAGTATCAATCAATTTGACAATATTTAACTGAATATCAAATAGGATGTCAAATAATTTTTAAAAATTAAGGGCCTGTTTGGGACAGTTTATAAGTGTAGTGGTGTTTTTAAAAACGCCGCCTATCCTTTTGTTTCGCGCATTTGGATAGATTATCTCAAAA
>NW_018180924.1:0-267 GCF_001263595.1 Phalaenopsis equestris
GGGTGTCCTCCCTAGCTAAAATTGACGTCCTGGACACAACAGCGCAGTCCATGTCATCATCCAGAGTCATCTAGATAAATTCATCATAGATCGCATCAAATTAACTTTGATTCACACGTGGCACAACAGAAGAAATTATTTTGACCAGATCGGAGCCGTTTAATGAGTATGATGAAGATATTGACCGATCCTCGCATGAGCAACAACTAAAGTCAAATACGAAGTCCGTAGCGGCAAGTTAAACAACGTACGTGCCACGGTGTCCAC
>NW_018180925.1:0-267 GCF_001263595.1 Phalaenopsis equestris
TTTATAGAAGATCGTTCGATCAGATGTGCTTGCGATGTCTCAGCAGAGATCTTATCGACATTATCGGTAGTTTATTAAGGCATCACCGGTATGCTTCAGACTTATCCTCAAGCTACATTTTTGGTTGGAGACCACAAACTATTAGATGCTTTGTGACCACAAACTATTAGAAGTTTTGCACTTTCTTTGGTTGATGACCATAAAGCTTCTAATAGTTTAGTAAGCCATCACCGGTATGCTTCAGACTTATCCTCAAGCAACATTTTT
>NW_018180926.1:0-267 GCF_001263595.1 Phalaenopsis equestris
TATATATAGACACACGTGTGTATTGTATGTATGTATGTGCGTATGTATGTATGTCTGTATGTATATGCATGTGTGTGTGTATTGTGTGTATGTGTGGGTCTGTATATTTTTTAACAATAAATTTGGTAGCAACTGATACGCATTTAACAAATTTCTATCTTCTAACACGAATTTCGAGATAATTTTTTTAAGTAAGAAACATTCAAACTTCTATTAAAAGATAAGCAGAAGCTTGTTTAGCAAACTTCTAGAAAAACTGAACGGCTT
>NW_018180927.1:0-267 GCF_001263595.1 Phalaenopsis equestris
TACTACAAAATAATTTTGATGACCAATTTTGCATCAGTACATATTTGAAGAGATCTTTTATTGTTTTATACAATCCTGTAAAAAGAAATGCGTAGAAATAGAACATTTAATTTTGTGGCCATTGTGAATAAAGAAAAAAATCAACACTTAAATCAGGCTCCAACTTGTTTACTTGGTCTTACATTTATTCTGCTTCAAGTATTTGTCCGCTATATATTACAAGGTTTTGCTTTTGTTTGATGAATTATGGGAAGCATAAGATGTATC
>NW_018180928.1:0-267 GCF_001263595.1 Phalaenopsis equestris
CTCCAATGGCCCATTGGGTTTACCTAGCTCAGGTGAGTTTAATTTTGGGTCTTGACCATTTGGAGCACTTTGGGTGTGGTGTTTTCTAGCGGCTATGGTGGATGGCTGGCTAGGGTAAGGTCACCTCCATACTGAGGAATGTCGGTGAGGCTAGGAGGTCAAGTCACTTTGCTCCTAAGTGGACTCATGGTGAAGATCAAAAGGAGAATTGGAGTTTTGGCTAAGTTGGCTAGGCTTGGGTTTAGTGCCTTGGTCAAGTGGCTAGGC
>NW_018180929.1:0-267 GCF_001263595.1 Phalaenopsis equestris
ATGACACAATATGGTTAACATCATGATTGGCATATTTAATGAACTTCAATTTCACCCAAACATCCAACTTTGCCTTCTACCCCAAATTTTCTTAAAATTATCAAAACACCCATAGAGCCCTAAATTTCTCAAAACCGTCTAAATTTCAAAGTTCTCTTCAAAAAACTATATCAAAACACATCAAACCATTCAAATTGCCCAAAATACCCCATTTTTCTCAAAATTTTCAAAATACCCCATACCTTTCCCAAAATTACCAAAATGCCC
>NW_018180930.1:0-267 GCF_001263595.1 Phalaenopsis equestris
GCAAAAGCCTAAAGATAAAGTTGAGGATTTATGTCCCACTAGCTGAACTATCTCGAAGTCTTTTGACTTGCTGTTTAATTCTAAGGAAATATATGTTGGTGTAGACCCACTTGCTGTTGTACACTCATTTGCTCTCTCGAAGTTGATTCTTTACATATTCTGGTCGTGTTGCCTACATCGCTAGGTCTAAGTTCCCCGTCGATGTAGCAATCCTAATGTCTAAGGGATTAAAGGTTTAAATGACAAGTTTCAGATCTAAATGGGGGG
>NW_018180931.1:0-267 GCF_001263595.1 Phalaenopsis equestris
ATTAATAGTAACTAATAATAAGATGATTTGAAGAACAAGATTATATGATTTAAAATAAATCAATGATTAATATAATAAATTAAAGGTAAAATAAAGACAACTAGCTTTAGAATATTAAGATTATAAATAACAATAATCCCTTAAACATTTGATTATAGGTTTTTATAGGAGATAGGTAGGAAGAAAAATTGTCACACCCCAACTAACCCACCAAGTAGAGTCAATAGTGGTGCGACAAATACTGGCAATATGATCAAACCAACTCTC
>NW_018180932.1:0-267 GCF_001263595.1 Phalaenopsis equestris
CCTTGATTTTCACCTTGACAATCAAACTAAGAATAAAACAAACACAAGTAAATTACTAAACCACAAAAATAATTAATAGTCACTAACTCTACTTTTCACAACCATTACCTAGGTAGATCTAAACTATGAATCTTAGGTTAGCCAACACATAAGTAAAATCCAATCACACACACTATAGATTTGTCCACTAGAAGCCCAAGTTAGTTTACTAAGTACTCAATAGATAGAATTAAGGTCTAGGACCTATAAAAAAAACAGCCTTACCAC
>NW_018180933.1:0-267 GCF_001263595.1 Phalaenopsis equestris
CCCCCTCTCTCTCCTTATCTTTCACACATTTGTTGCCTTTCTCGATCTCCCTTGTTCTCTCTTTCCTCATTCCCTTCTCCTTCAATTTCCCTCATGCTCTTTTTATATCTCTTAAATTTCACTTTCATTCTCACTCCCTCCCACTTTCCCTCAATTATTTTCTCACATCTCACTCTGCTTAATCTCTATCTCTTTAGCTCGCTCTTTCCCCTTCTATCTTGCACCCACTCTACCTCTTATTATCTCTCTTCTACCCTCCATATTCAT
>NW_018180934.1:0-267 GCF_001263595.1 Phalaenopsis equestris
TTTTTATAATATATTTATTACAATTTGAATTTTAACATGGTAGTAATCGGCGGGTCAACTTGTCTGAGTTCAACTAATTGAGGCAACCGGTGGAATGACAACTGTGCCTTCCGAAGTGTGTGTCGGTCGGTCGAGGCGTTGGGCTGTATGGCACTTGCTCGCCCCAGGTTGGTTGGCGAATTGCGGTTGCGTGAGTCATGACATACTTGTCATTCAATTCGAGTCTTACAGAACCATGTCTCACATGCTTGGTAGGTTCGTCGCCCC
>NW_018180935.1:0-267 GCF_001263595.1 Phalaenopsis equestris
AATTTTGTACATATTTGCGGCTGCTATTTAAACCGCTTCATTAATTATAAGCATATTACCGCTGCCAAAATCTCTAGCATCCAAAAATGTGGTTATTATCAGCATTATCATTTGTATAGATTTGCGGCACAAAAATTTTGTAGCCGTAACTACCGCTATAAAAAAGCTTCTTCAACTGTTGCAAAAGTACCGCAAAAACTCTACAGCATTTTTTCAGCCGCTGCAAGAGAAGTAGCAGAGATTTTTATCGTTCTCGTTCTTATTATC
>NW_018180936.1:0-267 GCF_001263595.1 Phalaenopsis equestris
TTTTTTTTGGTAAAGGTATTATTTAAAAAGAATTAATATACATTGATTCTGATATTGATAGTTTGCATCACCAATGGGTTTTGAAACCTTGTTCCTAAATTAGAAGTTGAAGAACGTCCTTGTCAAGAGCAGTAGGCATCGGAACCTAAAGCATAGAACTTGCAAAGGGTTGAGTACAAGTGCCAAGTTCACTTTATTTTTCTAAATGGGCAGTCTTGAACCATAACTACTATAAGTTTCTTTATTTTTTAAACGTCATTTTTTTTT
>NW_018180937.1:0-267 GCF_001263595.1 Phalaenopsis equestris
AATCTATCCCATGTCATTTGACAAAGTTGTTGATCATGGTGCTCTTGAAGGCTGACCCGTTGTTTGATATAATCCTATGCAAAACACCAAAATGGTAGATAATATGACTCTTTAAAAACTAAAGAGCGTGGTGCACTGTAACCTCTTGTAACGACACCGCCTCGGCCCACTTGGAGAAGTAATCTGTGGCTACAAGAATAAATCTGTGTCCCTTCGAAGATGGAGGATCTATCAGACTCAATATATCCATGCCCCAACAATTGAATG
>NW_018180938.1:0-267 GCF_001263595.1 Phalaenopsis equestris
TATATATATATATATATATATATATATGAATTACTTGTTTTTGACATTTTTGTGCAATTTTCTTATATTTTATGTCTCAATTTGCGCTTCATCAACTCGTGTACATAATTTTAACTTTTGGGACATATTAGCGTAATTTATTTTGTGAAAAAGCGTCATTCGAGTTACTTTGATAGACTAATCATGAAAGCTCACTTCTTCTCAAGAGTAACACCTTTGGTCAACATATCAGCAGTTTCCACATAGCCTTGCACCTCCAAGCTATTT
>NW_018180939.1:0-267 GCF_001263595.1 Phalaenopsis equestris
GAGATTCGAACCCGTTACCTAAGGGGACTTACAACCTTCAGAGAAGCTGCTCTACTAACAGACCACGGCTAGCGGCAGCGATCAAGTTTGAACTGTGAATACCTTTTCGAATTCCGAACCCTATGGATTATTTGGATTTGTTGTCTTGAGTCATTTGCTAACGTTGATCGATTTTATCAGATGGTATGCATTGCTAGTCTGCCAAGTTTTATCGTGCGGACTGGACATTTGTGGCGCTCCTCATCTTCGGGAAGGAAAAGCCAGATT
>NW_018180940.1:0-267 GCF_001263595.1 Phalaenopsis equestris
TCTCATTTTAAAATGCTACAAAAGTATCACTTAGAATTTTGAAAATTTTCACATTTGCACGACCCATTTCTTTCTTGCCAAACTCTTTGTAAACTACAATTCATCAATACACCATTTTAATGTACTCTCTCTCTCTCTTTCTCTCTCTCTGCATCATATGTAAAAACAAAAACATTGTTTGCAACGAAATGATCAATCATAATTATTCTTGATAATAAATCTAATCTCAGCCATTCATATAACATAGAATATTAAAATTGCATGACT
>NW_018180941.1:0-267 GCF_001263595.1 Phalaenopsis equestris
ATTGAATTAATTAGGTAAGAAAATTTATGATATATCTTTTTATTACTCGCTGACAAACTACTGAAATTATGAATTTGACTTCATTTTCTAGAGCGATTTTTCTGTTCGGAGTCTGGATGTGCCGACAACGGACGCGATACAGTGATATAGTGGAGTTTCGATCCTCCTGCATCGCGACCATTATCTCCACGTCCGAACTCCAGACAAAAAAATTTGGGCATTTGCTAGGCTTCCCAACAATTAGAAATGGAAATGAAAGGAAATCAT
>NW_018180942.1:0-267 GCF_001263595.1 Phalaenopsis equestris
TCATTAAGAAGTGAAGGCCCTTTAAGTTTCTAATAGAGCACAATAAAGATCTCAGAGTTAATGGATAAATTTTGGGAAAAAGGACTTTCCCAAGTATTCAAGGTATATTCTCAAAAGTTTGTGTAAGAAAAGCTAAAGGAAAATCATGCTAGGGTTTTAAAAACCCACAATAATTATCAAAATTTCTTTTCTTATTCAAAGTTTTCAAAGGAACAATAATAATGATACAAGGCAAAGGAGAGGACATATTGCTATTATTGCAAAAAA
>NW_018180943.1:0-267 GCF_001263595.1 Phalaenopsis equestris
CATACCTTAGCAGGAATCGAGACTCAGCCCTAAAATCTTCCGGTGGGGGTTTGGGAGAGAGGAAACCAGCAATTGAATAGGACTAGGGTTTGGATTTACAAAAAGAAGTGAAATCAGAGAAGCTCTGCATGAAGCCGGAGAAATTGCGCTCTCAGGCCTTTTATAAAGGCCAAAATCATACGGGATCGAGTCGCAGAGAGCAGAAGGATCACGAGGGCGAGCAGGATAAGGAGGAGGCGGAGTTACGAAAATGCCCTAAACTTTACA
>NW_018180944.1:0-267 GCF_001263595.1 Phalaenopsis equestris
AAAATCCTCTGCAACTCCGTGAACGTAAGCAATTTTCCGAACCACACAAATCTGTGTGTTCTGCTTTATTCCTGTTTGCAGGTGTAAATTTTCTCGTTCTATTTTTTTTCTTCGTCGTCGATCATTCTTCTTTTTTATATATACCACGACACTTAAAAACTCTAGAGCCCCCGCGTCACGGTGAGATCGAACCCTTGACCAGAGGAGACTTACACTGACCCCGCCAACAACTAGAAGGGATTCGAACCCGAGGGAACTTACAACTGA
>NW_018180945.1:0-267 GCF_001263595.1 Phalaenopsis equestris
ACTCAATCTTTTTTGTCAAGATTTCTTTAATGTGAAACACTACGTGCCTCACCAAAATTTGCACACTCTTCAATTCTTCCTTGCACAGTTGCATACCTGGCTTCCAAAGCTTGACAACAAGAGGAAATCCCTTCACAAAACAGAACCCAGCATCACAAATTCAGTCTTCAGGATGCACAAAAGAAAACAAGAAAAAACCATTGTCTAGTGCCACAGTTTTCACATTCTCACCACCCACATTGACAAAGTCTTTTTACTTCGCCCATT
>NW_018180946.1:0-267 GCF_001263595.1 Phalaenopsis equestris
TTTGTTTGATTAGGGTTTAGGGTCCATACACTGCTCATAATAAAGTACATCGGGAATTTGTCACCACAAATTTCATGGAGATCTAATGATTCAGCAGACAGAAAAATACAACAAAGGAGGGACCACCAGTAGAAGACCAAGAGACCCATTTATCCAACCGAATGTGGTAGCCTAAACCAAAGCCGACTGAATGTGATCGTTCAAGTCAAAGTTCGCAAGACAAAAAACTTCTAGATGGTATGAGTCCGAACATGAGGAAAGACTCAA
>NW_018180947.1:0-267 GCF_001263595.1 Phalaenopsis equestris
AAAAAAATGTTCATAACTCTGAAGATCCGAGTAACATTCTTGGATATGGTGGCTCTGATTCATATTTTACCTAGATGGGTATTCTAGTATCTATACACAGACAAAAATTGGTCGCTTTCCAACCCTTGGTTGACAGAATTAGGGATATCTTATATGGTTGGAAAACTAAAGCCCTATCATTTGCTAGGAGATATCAACTTTTTAAACTTTTTAGTTGGAACTTAATTGTGTAATGGGTTAGGGCTCGCTTCCTACCCAAAGGCTACA
>NW_018180948.1:0-267 GCF_001263595.1 Phalaenopsis equestris
ATAATTCAAAAAAGGCTTTCTAAAAAACTCGAAGATTCTGGTAGCTTTACAATTCCATATATGAGAGGAGAAAGATTTTGTGGAAAAACTTTATGTGATTTGGGAGCAAGCATTAACTTCATGCCATTATTGATATTCAGAATGTTATGCTTAGGAGAGATTTCAACCACAACTTTAACGTGTATCTCACTGATTGATTAGTTACTTATCCTAAGAAGATGAACTAGTGAAAGTAGATAAATTTATCTTCCCTGTGGATTTTATTAT
>NW_018180949.1:0-267 GCF_001263595.1 Phalaenopsis equestris
CAAACCTTGAATTATGCAAACTCTGCTTTGGTAGCTGTCTTTTGCATTTTTACATGTCTAACAACTAAACATTGATATATTTATTTATAAGACATCAAATCTTTAACATAACTTGGAGGGCGGAATCAGGCTATGTCAGGTGGGCAAGAACTTGCAATTTTTTCATACAATAGTTTAACCAAAAAGTAAAAGTAAATACCCACTTACAAAATAATGTTGGTTTCACCCCATAATTAACTAAGTAGCACTACATCCTATTCAAAGGAA
>NW_018180950.1:0-267 GCF_001263595.1 Phalaenopsis equestris
TTAACTGCTTGTAGATCTAGTAATTTTGAATGCATTTTTGAAATAAGACTTTTTATCTTTTGACCAACTTTTGTAAGAATATATTGATGAAATCTTAATATTATTGTCAATTAATATTTATAGGAACTTGATATTTATAGGTGATTAAGCTATTTATATGTCTTTAATGCATACTTTCAATATTCAAGTCATCCTACAAATTCAAGAGATGATTGAATCTTCAAGTTAGAACTAAAAGGATGATACCCATAATTGAAATATGATAGT
>NW_018180951.1:0-267 GCF_001263595.1 Phalaenopsis equestris
CATGCTTATATTCATGTGGTCAAGGGAGCGATGAATCCATTTGTATGGCAAGTATCAATCTAGGAAGATCTTCTGCAACTGAGGAACTAATCAAATAATGTGTGAAACTGATCTCATTTGCTATTAACTTCAAATATAACATGCTTTTGTGTCAGTTGTGCTTTGAGCTTTGGTTTCACCGAGCCCCACACTCATTGTTAGGATCTTTGCAGTGAGGTCAGTAGCTACCCCGGCGGGATCAGTGGCAGATTTTGATGAGATGCTTGC
>NW_018180952.1:0-267 GCF_001263595.1 Phalaenopsis equestris
CCTCCCCTGGTCGCAAACAGGGCCGACCGGGAGGCGTGAGCGAGATGTCGATTTGATCTGTCGTCCTCCTCATTATAGTCCTCCTAGAATCCAACGCATTTCGTCGGAATACATCCTGTCTTTTCACCCTTGTAGTCCTATGCATAGTCAGTACTATAGCCCCAATCATGGCTACTAATAAAATCAGACTAGGAACCAAAAACCAGACAGAATAGTAGGTATACAGTAAATTGCCCAATGTTTCCAAATTCGTCCAACTTCGTACCT
>NW_018180953.1:0-267 GCF_001263595.1 Phalaenopsis equestris
AAAAAAAAAACTTGAATTGATAAAACTTTTTATTTGATGTTTCAATATTGTGTATGCAAGTTGGATAAATGATTTTTTTGGGACTGCTATAAATGTACTATCTAATTGCAGGGGAAGTCGTCACCATAAATGAATGTAGGATATAAACTTGTATTCATTGCATCATTGTAGTTACATAGATAGCCTTCTCTAAAACATTCTTGTGTAAGCATGACATTATTTGATTGGAATATATTGAAGCTAGGCAAACAAGAGCAAGAGAAAAAA
>NW_018180954.1:0-267 GCF_001263595.1 Phalaenopsis equestris
CTCCAAAAGTTAGCTAGTGTTCACTAGTGTTCATGAATTTGATGTCTCAGCTATCCTGACAACCCAAGTAACTGTAATTTCTAAAAAAATATACAATATGGGGATGAATTTGATGTGTGCACTGTCACTCAATGATGGGTTAACTCAAGGATCAGTGATAGATTTAGCATCTCGACCTTAGAATTTAGAAATGTTTTAGGAAATCATGGCCATAACCCATATTCTAACACCTACAACCTAGGCTGGAGGAACCACCCAAATTTCTCT
>NW_018180955.1:0-267 GCF_001263595.1 Phalaenopsis equestris
GGGGCAGAGAGATGATACCAGTAGACTAGAGATGAGGATAATGCTCACCACCGGATCCAGAAAGCTATCCTTTAGCCAGTTTATCGGATCGATGTGAACACTGCAGATCTTGACTTCCTGCAACGATGGCATGGATGATATGCGGTGTGGTTACCGGATAGAAGGTGGTGCTATTTTTGAAATAATGGATCTCTCGTCACCTCCTCTCGAACAAACGATCGAAAACCCACATCTAGGGTATTCGGTGTTCGTACGTAGGCGGTGCGT
>NW_018180956.1:0-267 GCF_001263595.1 Phalaenopsis equestris
CAAGTATGAATAGTATGTCATTAAGTGTGTAAAACGTTTTCTACCTCATCATCCAATGTTAAAGGCTCTGCTGGCTTTATGCTGTGTATATATATATATATCCTTTTATCTTCTTCTTGAAGTGTCAAAAGTCAATAATATCCTCTTATTTCATTATTGTGGTTTTTTTTTTTTCAATAGCATGCACCTAAGTTCTACTAAAACCTAGTGCTATGATACTAAATGCTCGATGTATCACAACCAATAAAACATCAAGAAGTGATTCAT
>NW_018180957.1:0-267 GCF_001263595.1 Phalaenopsis equestris
AAAAAGCCAAAGGAATATGACCTGAGCGGAAGATTAGGTAAATTGTGACCACCTCCTGTCTCAATGCTTGAAAGCGGTAGATCAAAAGGTGGACTTCCCTTTGATGGCTCATCATATATAATATTTATTGCGTCCAAAAATATAGTTATCTCTGGCAAATGCGCTGGTGAAATGTTCTGAAGAATGAAGAAAAACTGCTTTAATATTTCAAGATCGACTCGAGCACATGTTTGGTGATCAATTAGAGAACATTTGATTAAAAAAAAC
>NW_018180958.1:0-267 GCF_001263595.1 Phalaenopsis equestris
AATAGGTTACAAGGAGGATATTAAAAGAATTTTATTCGCATTATACTGTTACCATAAAAGCCCTTACGAGCAACGAAAACAGAAGAAATATTTGCTCTGCAATAGGTTACAAGAAGGATATTAAAAAAATTTTATTCGCATTATACTGCTACCATAAAAGCCCTTACGAGCAACGAAAATAGGAGAAATATTTGCACTGTAATAGGTTATAGGGCTGTCAAAACGACTCGTAGTTCGCGAACAGCTCGTGTTCGGCTCGTTAATTTC
>NW_018180959.1:0-267 GCF_001263595.1 Phalaenopsis equestris
AGAAAAAATAGAAAGAAATCTACCCTTTTATCATGGTAGTAGGCAAATAAATTGAAATTTGTGAGCAAATAAATAAGACTTAGGACAATACAAGTGCAAACGAAAAAAGGTGAATAAATTAAACCAAAATACACCAGCACAAGACAGTTTTTTCTTTTTAATACATTATTAAAATATATGGGATAAAGCCCAAGATAAGGCAGAATTTTTCCCACGTCTATCCGCTACTTTAACATGACAACACAATATTATCTTTTTAAGGATATA
>NW_018180960.1:0-267 GCF_001263595.1 Phalaenopsis equestris
TTGTGTGTTGTGGTTTGGTTATGGAATTTGCCCTCCTCAAAAGGGACGATAATGATGATATATAATTCCTTATTTATGATTTGAATAGTTTTGGCTGACTGTCCAATACTGACTAGATGACGTATGTTATTCTTTTTTCATTGTGAACAATAAATCCCTTAAATAAAATTCTTTGTTATCACAACTATTGTTTATGCTCGGGTTGGCAGCTGAGGAACCAACCTCTTTTATGTGAGGCAAGGGCAACAAAGTGCAAAGTGACATTTT
>NW_018180961.1:0-267 GCF_001263595.1 Phalaenopsis equestris
AATCCTAAACTCTTCATAACATTCCTAAACATCAACATTGACCTTCAATTGACCTTTTTGAAGCTTCAATTTCATTTAATTTTAACCTAAGTCAAAAAAATCCCCAAATTTGCCCTACTCAATTTGCCCCAATTCCACCAAATTCATTCCCCAAAATTGACACCCAATTTATGTTAAAAAGTCTTCATGATGTTTCTATAAACAATTTTCAACAATCAATTTGGACATATCTCAAGCCTAGCCCAACCTAGACCCAAGTCTAGCCCA
>NW_018180962.1:0-267 GCF_001263595.1 Phalaenopsis equestris
TGGAGGGCGAGTTTAAATAGAGGGGGAAGGAGAGGAAATCATGGATGGCCAGTGAGTGAAAAATCTTGATTAGGTGGAGGGAAGAAGAGTGCAAGTGCCCAATTTTACTGAGAAGGTCGGCTGGCCGCACTTAGGTCACCATCTAGTCCAGGGTGGTCAGGGCTTGGATTTGGTGAAATCAATTGGCGTTGGCCATGTACAAAGACATTGAACTGAATTGGAATCGGGGAAAAGCTATTTTGGGTCAAATTGGGTCAATTCATGGTT
>NW_018180963.1:0-267 GCF_001263595.1 Phalaenopsis equestris
CTCTTTGTTATCTTGATATTCTTAATTTACTCACTCCCCTCTCCCTCAGCCAACACCGCCCTTTAAACCACTCCCTCTCAAGAGAATAAAACAATAAAGCCATATTCTTGGGTCCCCTTTCATATAGAAATCAAAGTTTTTTAGTTTTCGTTCTCCTCCCTCTAAAACCTAACCGCAAACCTAATAAAATGCCTAGTCAAATAATGGGCAAAGAAAATGTATTTGAAGGTTTAGGGGTTGATTGAAGGTAACTTGGATAAACGTGTA
>NW_018180964.1:0-267 GCF_001263595.1 Phalaenopsis equestris
ATTTTTCTTTTTAAAATTCTCTCCTTGAAATGTGGAGTAAATTAGTTCCTCCTCTCTCACCTGAAATGTTAATTTTGTTACTAATCCCTTTCAAGTTTTGATCTCCCTCAGTCCTCTGAATCTTATACAGAGCTGAAAGTGAGCATGGACAAAGGGAGAGCAATACTTTCTTTGATCAAAGAACATGAATTTATAAATAAAATTGAAATTTTGGTATTAGAAATTGTAAATATATAGGAATTGTGTGGGGTGAATGCAAATCTTCCT
>NW_018180965.1:0-267 GCF_001263595.1 Phalaenopsis equestris
CTGGTGCTGCTTAGCTCCCCCACCAGGCATGAAC
Organism: Phalaenopsis equestris; assembly: GCF_001263595.1. NCBI lineage: Eukaryota > Viridiplantae > Streptophyta > Magnoliopsida > Asparagales > Orchidaceae > Phalaenopsis > Phalaenopsis equestris. The sequence continues at coordinate 35 of NW_018180965.1, forward strand.
CAGATATGTTTGCATGTTATAACATGTGCTGACATTTTTCTGCAGATCGAGTCTTTCTTTTTGCTTTCCTGTTGCACTTTTTAGAGTTTTAAGAAAGTCTTGTTGTGGAAATAAGATATGAGCATGAGTTCTGAGGCATTTAACGTGGGAACCACATGGCGGGGGACTAGAAGCAAATACTAGTGTCACATATATTAATTTCACATTTTACATTATTGTATTGGATTAGGACC
>NW_018180966.1:0-267 GCF_001263595.1 Phalaenopsis equestris
AAGAGGTAACAAAAGTGTAGAGAGTGCACAATTAAGATGGAAAGCATAAGGACTCACATCCAACTTAAGAGGTGACGAGTGGTGATGAGATGATAATAGGATGCCTTTCTCAATTTATGGGGGTCTCACACCTATCTTGAATTGCTGAGAAGAGAATAGGATGTCTTAATCCATTTAAGAGGGTCTCACACCTTTCTCAAATTGCTGATAATGTCACATTTGGAAGGAAAGCACAATGACCCACATCCAACTCATGAGGTGACAGAA
>NW_018180967.1:0-267 GCF_001263595.1 Phalaenopsis equestris
GCATTGTTGTTAGCATTTCTTTAGATTTTTTTGCAGTCCTTAAGCCATTGCTTATAAAAAATACTTCACATATAACAGATGACATGATTTATAAAGCTTAAGTGGAAAGATAAAAATATCAATTGTATTCTTGCAATTTACCCAATGCATACAAACACAAATTTATGTATGAAATATATCAAAAATCTAAGGGCTTGCTTGGGATCAATTTTGCTACTTATTTTTGTTTTCGTTTTTTCTTTTGAATTAAAAACATGTTTGTCAAGT
>NW_018180968.1:0-267 GCF_001263595.1 Phalaenopsis equestris
TCCTACTAGACATTTAAAGGAGGATGTACCTTGGTATATTCTTTTCACTGATTATATTCGTTTTATGGATAAAAATAGAGAAAGTGTTCAGAAGAACTTGAATTACAGAGGTCTACATTCAATTCTAAGAGCCATCATTTGAGTAAATCTAAAACTGAAAACATGGAATGTAATTTTAGTATTTGTAGATATAATGATAGAATTGTAATTATGGTTAATAAAATCTTTAAAGGGTGTGAACATTTTAAATGTCTGGGGTTTATTGTT
>NW_018180969.1:0-267 GCF_001263595.1 Phalaenopsis equestris
TTAAACTTAAAGAAAAATTTTATAAGATAGTGGTGGAGACCTACAATGTTCTATGGCGCATAATATTTGTTTTTAGATTAATGGGATGTTCGGTTGAAAGCATGATTAAATTCTAAAGATTCTTGTATGCCCTAACATTTCTTTACATCATCCACCCGGATTTGGTCTCACTCATAATTGAAAAAAGAAGTCAAATTTTGGGGTTATGCCTTATTAGAAGGATAACATGATCAAATACAATCTAGGTATCATGCACATCAAAAAAAA
>NW_018180970.1:0-267 GCF_001263595.1 Phalaenopsis equestris
GATGACTTCAAATCTAAGTTGAACATGATTGACATAAATGCTTCAACTTGAGGAGGAGTATTAGATTTATTATATTTATTGGTTTTCCATAATTGTTACATTTATTAATCTCCATTATTCTCCATTATGTAGTTTCTTTTTTATCATTATTCTGATTTTAATTCTTTGATTATTTTTTTATTTCTTTCCTTTTCTTGAGTTCATTGAAATTGGATTTAAATAGTCCTCTTCATTTTTTTTCTCTTTGTATCTATGAGAGATATATTG
>NW_018180971.1:0-267 GCF_001263595.1 Phalaenopsis equestris
ACACGATAGCATGCTGAAGATCCGGGTGATTTTTTTCAATGAGAGGTTGCCTGAGGTTGCAGGGGCTGACTTAGATAAGGTTCAAGAGGGTAATTGCTCCCCCTCAAATTCAATTTTTTACCTATAATGAGATAGCAATTTGGTCTTTTGCTTCATCTGAAATACCAGTTTTGGTCCTCCTTAAATATTACTTTGCCCTTCATTGCCTTAGCCTCTTCCACAGTGGGTCTAAGGGGCAGTTTACCCTCTAAGAAAAAGATGCCAGTT
>NW_018180972.1:0-267 GCF_001263595.1 Phalaenopsis equestris
AAAAAAAAGGTTCTCCTTTTGCAGAGCCCGCCAAGTCGTAGGGCCGGTTGAGAGAATTCGTTCCCTCAAGTCGTGACCTACATTTGAGCAAAATCACCCCAACTTACCTTGGGTAGTGTGTGTCCTGTAACTCACTCGACCTGTTAGTTGACATCCACGGAATGAGACCTTTCGGGTCGGGAGTTCGAATCTCCTCTGGCACAGTTGGCCTTAAAGAGATGAAACTCAAATTGTTAGTCACATTAAGGGTGAGTGACTGGAGGCACT
>NW_018180973.1:0-267 GCF_001263595.1 Phalaenopsis equestris
CAAGACCTGCCGACACAGTATATTTTTATAGGAAATTTTATATTACATATATGCCACGCGATTTTTAAGTATATATACAAGGGCCAAATTAGAAGTGCAGAACACTAAGAAATATTCTGTCGGGATATCGCACATCTTAACGGTTAATCACCGGCGGCCATCTCATCTTACAAGTTGACGGACAACGTGACCGCCCCCAAAACTTGCTATTTATAAATTCATCCATTTTTTAAATTCTCATTCAAATATCAAAATTCAAGTTAACAG
>NW_018180974.1:0-267 GCF_001263595.1 Phalaenopsis equestris
GTTGTTTTTTTCTCTTTCTCTTCTCGGGCAAACGGTGAATTTCCCTTTTGCCTGCGGCCCTTGTTTAAGGTGGCGGTGCTGTGCTTTTTCTCCTGTCAAGTTACTTCCTTAAGAAAACGAAGTGAAGTAAGCTCCCCACGATACGATCCAAGCGAGCTGAGGGTGAGGGGCTGAAGTTCTCCCAATACCAGAGAGGCACTGAACAGAGTGTGAGCCTTCAATGTTAGGGGGGACGACTACACTACTTGAAAGTCATCGTACTAACCA
>NW_018180975.1:0-267 GCF_001263595.1 Phalaenopsis equestris
ATTAAAAAAACATCATAATGATGCTTAAATTGTTTAGTAAGGATATCAAAGAGATTGGACCACATAATGCAAAGAATATTTTAATTAATAAATAACGACACCCAAACAAGTATTGGGCTCCATATTCACATTATTAAAATTGATATTAGAGGATATCTTTAAGAGCAAAACCGAGGAATTACGTCCAGAGAGTAGTCATCATGCATAATTTCATTTAGTTGGTGAATTGGTGAGAATAAGTACCAATTTTCAACTAAATTTAGCTAA
>NW_018180976.1:0-267 GCF_001263595.1 Phalaenopsis equestris
AGAACTCCCTAACAATAGAAATAACGACAATAGCAGAAAAACAACAGAATTGTTCCCATTATCGGAAAACAATCAGATTTTCCACATCTCCACCTGGATTCTTAAAACACCACTCTTGAATCAGTTTTTGTGATTGAAACGCATTACTGTATCGATCTTAAGGCTTCAAACTAACAAATTTTCTTAAATCAAAAGGGCTCATTCCTTTGCTCCTCTTCATTCTTTGTGCCATTATTCAAATTTTATAAATTCCAAAAATATCTTCAA
>NW_018180977.1:0-267 GCF_001263595.1 Phalaenopsis equestris
CATAAATAGAAGATTGTTTCTGAATTAAATGGTTAAAAAAGTTACATTAAGATACTGAAATGCTGAAAAAAGGAACAAAACTAAGATGATCAGATAGCTCATTTTATTGCTTTCCTCCATCTTTATGCAATCAATTCAACATATTTATTAGTCTTTCATGGAGAAATATCCCAATTTTATTTATTGATGCAATCTGAAGTTGAAACTCTTTCCTGCACACTTTATTACACATTACAGGAACCTGCTAGTGCTGTCAAATCCAAAATC
>NW_018180978.1:0-267 GCF_001263595.1 Phalaenopsis equestris
GAATAACCAAATCAAAAGCACTGGTAATGGTGTTATACAGAACAAGAATTAAACAAGCCCACAGTAGGAGATAACTCAGGAATCAGAGTGATAGGTATGGGCAGCTAAATCAATAAACAAGAAAGACAACAACAAATCCTCAACTTAGATCTTTGAAGTGAGAATGAGCACTTACGCAGTCAAGGTGATAACTAGATCGCGGCAAGGGAAGAAGAAGAATGCCCAATGATAAAAAAATTACCATCCTATACTGACAAAATAAGAACA
>NW_018180979.1:0-267 GCF_001263595.1 Phalaenopsis equestris
TGTAAATGTAGATGATAAGATTTGTGATTTTCCAGAATCTCTAGAGCTGTTTCCAATTAGAGTTGTAGATTATGGAAATCTGATGTCATGTTTTGTGATGCAAGATGATGTAAATATAATGAAAAATCTGAACTTTGACGCATATAGGTTCTCAGTTTAATGGTTTTGGATCTTTCCAAGTAATTATTGCTCCACCTTTTGTATTTTTAGCAGATCAAAAAGAATTTATTCAGAATTATGTTTTTTAATGCCAACATTTCGTGCCAA
>NW_018180980.1:0-267 GCF_001263595.1 Phalaenopsis equestris
TTTAGAAGTTTAGTAAACTAGAGATTCACCAATCATAATAGTTCTTAGCCCTTTCCTTGTGGGATCAATATGTGTTACTCTTTAACTGTATTATTACTTGTCACGTGCACTTGAGTTGCATGACTGACTTACATCTTAGTAAGTTTTTGCATGTCACACGCGAAGATTGGGCATGGTCACACAACTATAGAAGGTGTCACAAAAAAGGGTTTAACGTAGTCACGCCTGAGATCCGACGTAATTACGCGTGGCTCTCTGTCTCGCGGC
>NW_018180981.1:0-267 GCF_001263595.1 Phalaenopsis equestris
GACAAGGGGGTGAATTCCTTCTCTTAGCATGCACATACACACATTCATATATAAAATATTTCATTTTTATGTATTCATTTTTTATGATGAATCTGTTATAACTCAATTCTCACTGAAATATTAAATAAATGAAATAAGACATACAATTAGAAACAATGATTTTTTTTGAAATTTAAAAATATATTTAGTCACAACAATCTGATTTCCAATCACGTTCTCCTCGAAAGCTTTTGTTATTGCAACAATACCTAATTTTAATATGTATAT
>NW_018180982.1:0-267 GCF_001263595.1 Phalaenopsis equestris
TTTTTTTTTTCTTTGAACCAGACTCGACACAACAAATCTCCCACTTGGAGACCAGTATACAAATTACAACGTCTTTTCCTCAAACTGATATGTTATCCTCTATTTATGAGGATATAGACATTTTTACCGAACTTCACTAAATCTCTTCTAATTTTGTATCGATTTCTATGTTTTCTTAGCCCTAATATTATACCCATTGGTATCAGAGCGGCACTAAAAGAAAAATTTTGGCGGTGAACGATTCCGCGGTTTGCGGCAGTTTGAGGG
>NW_018180983.1:0-267 GCF_001263595.1 Phalaenopsis equestris
AGCATCTAATAAATTTCTTCGTTGAGATTTGGCGAAGATTAAAATTATGGTGTATCGAAATTCATGTCTAAATCAGAAATAGGTGCAAACATGAGAATGTTCGGAAAATTTAAATCCAAATTTTCACCGGTAGTAGTTGTCCAATGCAAGTTAAATGATGGAACCTCGTATGCTAACTAGAGCCACCGGTGGTTGGCCATACACGTCATCGACCCGATGCTTGGCTGTCCGAACGGAATATTTTATCCCTCAAGTGATCCGTATATG
>NW_018180984.1:0-267 GCF_001263595.1 Phalaenopsis equestris
CGATTCCTCTCTCGGTCACCACCACGCATAGTCGGTTCCGAGCTTCTTATTCTTCTCCGTTCTGCGGCTCCATAATGTAAGTTCCGACCCAATCTATATTCCTTCTCTAGCATCACATCTGCAATTCAAATTCAGCATAGGTTTCATCCTCATTTTTTACAATTATATATACCACCCAAATCATTCATCTCACATCTAAATGCTGTTGTTGTCACTTGGAAAAACTAAAATTAAAATATGACAACTCAATTTCTTAATTCAGTCTGA
>NW_018180985.1:0-267 GCF_001263595.1 Phalaenopsis equestris
TTCTCTCAGGATAAGAAATTTTTGGAGGAAATTGGTTTGATAACATCAAATATAAAATTGGAGGAATTGAGAGATTTAAAGCCAGACTTGTTGCAAAAGGTATCACTCAAGTATATGGAATTCACTATCAATGCATGAAGCGAGTAGCCCGAGGAGGGAGGGGGTGGGGGTGCTGACTGGTGGCAAGTTCAACCCAACTGGATTGGTTGGTCCTCTTGGAGGGGATGCACCACCGCCCCTCCTACTTCGTTTCCTTTCCCTTTCCTC
>NW_018180986.1:0-267 GCF_001263595.1 Phalaenopsis equestris
TTTGATTTGAAGGCTGTTGCACTTTCAAAATTCTTTAGTCCCATCAGCACCAATCTTTAGAACTTACAGCACAAGAAATATAAGTATGAAGCAAGTTGTCCAACCACGAAATCATTAGTACTGCAAGGGATGACGTAGGATGCCGCATTATTTGTCATAAATACTCTTTTATATTATAAGTAAATTATTAAAATTTGCCTGCAAATTCACTTATAAGCATACTATGGATGTTTAAATCCTTTAAATTTGAAAAATTATTGTGTGTGG
>NW_018180987.1:0-267 GCF_001263595.1 Phalaenopsis equestris
ATTCCTTGAAATCATTATTATTCTTTAGGACCACTTGTGCTTAATCGGCTCCACATATCCAAGAATTCCCTCTATCCAAATGAAACCGTCCTTGTGAAATAAGTTTCAAAATATTTGCAACTGTGGAAGCTGATGCTAGAAGCTTGTCTCTAGATACTAGAACAGAGAGATGATTTTATGCCACGGGAGTTGCAAAAAGAACAAGGATTTTGGATTTTGCCTCATGATACACACCGAAAAAGATAACTTGGGAATCGAAAAATGGCT
>NW_018180988.1:0-267 GCF_001263595.1 Phalaenopsis equestris
AAAAAAAAGGGGAGAATGGTTGGACCGTGATTATGTGGCAGCTACAGTGTCGTGACCCGAGGAAGTTCCCGCGTCAATTTATCGCGGTTGGGGAGTTTCGACCATTATCGTCAAAGCTTTTAGGGCAGAAAACTTTTGTTGGGGGTAGCCTGGGTAGGGGTGGATGCTAGGGACCCTGGGATAGGAATAAGGTTGAGTTAACTCTGATACCAAATGACACTGAAGGAAGGCCAAACCACAACAAAAATAATAATAATATTGTTGAAT
>NW_018180989.1:0-267 GCF_001263595.1 Phalaenopsis equestris
AGAGAGATTATTTATATTTGAGCCCTTGCGTAAAGAAATTGAGCATGAGAAGTCTAACCTGCTCTGGCCTGGCATAATTTTCAGTATACAACAGCGATGCGATGGACTCCATCGCCCCGGTGATCCCCGTCACCCTAATCCCATTTCGTTTGTTCCCGGCCAATTTCGACACCACCACCGCCGCCGCCGTCCTTAACTCCTCCTCACCCGAACTCCTCCAATTCAACATATCCACCAACCTCTCCATCACCACCACCGACATCCCAA
>NW_018180990.1:0-267 GCF_001263595.1 Phalaenopsis equestris
CACTGAATATTTATGGAAATATCAATTGTATTAGGCTCAGACATCACTGAATGATTCCCAGTGCAGCAACTAGCAAAAAAAAAGGGGTCAATGCTGTAGAACTAACACTGCGCTGTCTATTCTAGTAACTAGTAAATGGAGCAGTTGAGCAGCAAAAAGGCACAATAGAGACAAAATAGTCGTGAGAAAACCAAGTGACCAGGTGAACCACACAGTAGAGAGAACAAATTAAGCAACCAGACAAGCAAAGAGCAGAAACAGTGGGGC
>NW_018180991.1:0-267 GCF_001263595.1 Phalaenopsis equestris
AAATTACGACTATTGATCTTTGCCTCAATCGACGATTGTCTGGGGTCGATTCATGGGAAGCAATCGCTCCCACCACTGCTTATGTCACTCCTAATCGCTTATAAATAGGTCTTTGCTTCTCCCTTAATTCAGATGGTTCCCAGCGCCCTCTTCCTCTGCCTCTCCCCTCGTTTTCAAACGTTCTCTCTCCTTCAGTGATCTCTATTTTATGGCGCTCTTGTGGTAGTTTGCCCTCATCTCCGATAGACCCTTACTCTTCATTTTTTA
>NW_018180992.1:0-267 GCF_001263595.1 Phalaenopsis equestris
TTCATATTTGACTTGATTTCTAGCAGGCCAGATGAACCAGGCAATAAGGAAGGGAATAAGATGCAACTTCAGTTTCTATTAGCCACTCCAGCAGGCTAACAAACAATTCCACTCTAAATTCATTGTATTTAGTTGCTTTTGTGTTAGCAGGGAATTCCAGACTGCCTGGGAGAAGGTACAATCAAAGAAAAGGTGACCAGCAGACTACACAACATCCTTACACAAGCAACATATGGAAGGGCCTCTCAGTCCCTTGAGTTTAAGGAT
>NW_018180993.1:0-267 GCF_001263595.1 Phalaenopsis equestris
GGTGCATCCCCAACGTCGAAGTGTTGCAAATAGTAAAATAAATTAAATCCCTTCACTTTCCACAATATAGGCAAGAAGAATAATTGCATGGCTTCACCAAAATTGAACGTTCAACCATGAGTCGCGTAATGAGTGCCTCTGAACCAAAGCCACTCCATCCATAAACTCCCTAACTCGTTAGAGCAAGCATTAGTCGACCCAACGTGTGAGAGAATTGTGCGAGCCTGAAAAAGCACGGCAAAAGCAATCCTGAAGTAGCCATCAAAT
>NW_018180994.1:0-267 GCF_001263595.1 Phalaenopsis equestris
TTTATTTAAATTCCTAAAAATCCAAAGCTTCTTTTGTATGAAACATCTCCATGGCCTCATACATGGCATGGAATGCCTCATGACCTTCCATGGGTATCATGTGGTCATACTTACCAAATGTGGAAAGGGAAGGCGAACCTTCCTTCTTCCTCCTTCACTTGGACATTCCTCTCTCATGTTACATCCAAATGTAAGTTTCAAATCGATAAAAGCCATTCAAACCCACCTAAAATTGCCTTGGGGTCATGAGACTCACCCTAACCACCA
>NW_018180995.1:0-267 GCF_001263595.1 Phalaenopsis equestris
AGAGATCCCTCAAAAGGCTCGAACTCCGCCTAGTTTCAAAATAAGTTTTGTGGTTTGGTGTGGTTAGAATCCACACTTTATACAAACAAAAAACACAACAAGAAGAATAGTCTTTCATAATAATTTATTAGTTAAAAAACTATGAATAATAAAAAGGATATGAAGATAAATAAATGCACATTAAATAACTGCTAAAAATCAACATGAATATTATAAAATTTATATTAAAAACTCAAAACATACAATAAAATAATCAACACTAAAAAA
>NW_018180996.1:0-267 GCF_001263595.1 Phalaenopsis equestris
GATGAAATTGTAAAAAATAGCCAAAATTACCAATCATTATTCAGATCAATGGAGACTGGCCATCCTACCAAACAACTGAAAGACAAAATCAAACCGTTTAAAAAAAAAATAAAACACAACTGACACTAACAAAAACCTAGTTCATGCAGAATAAATCGATCATAGAATAAAAAAAACGAAAGAAACATTAAACAGCCTCATGTCATTTATGTTGAATAGATATTGTAATACTCAGAAACAGGCAAAACTGTGTTCTGATGACAACAA
>NW_018180997.1:0-267 GCF_001263595.1 Phalaenopsis equestris
AAGATATTTATATTTGATAATGGGATGAGAACCGTTTGAAGCAATGCATCAAATAAGTATATGAATATTAATGTTAGCCAACCATGATTGCATTAATGCTCATTATGAAAACACATGACATAGAAAATTTGAAATAACAAATAAGAATAGATCTTATGATTTTAACTTACAGACAGTATGGCCTTAAAAGATTGGAATAAGTTAAAAGATGGTTATTCCAGCTAAGAGAGTGAAATGGATCTAAATATCTTCTTTAATTTTGCAAAA
>NW_018180998.1:0-267 GCF_001263595.1 Phalaenopsis equestris
TGATCACTATTGGTTCTTTTGAAAAATTATAGATGAGAAATTTCTTTGAAGTGATGCTAGCATGAAGTTTAGATATTAGATAAGTTATGTCTTTTTACTTTCCTCTTATTTAATCAGGAAAAGTAATTTATGGATATATATACAAGCACTGTTGGTTATTTAAAAAAAAAATTTGAGCCAAAGTGAAACATCAAAGTTTTGATGTTAGACAAGTAATTTTGTTTCACTTACCGCTGCTTTATTTTGAATAATTATTTTCTAGAGATA
>NW_018180999.1:0-267 GCF_001263595.1 Phalaenopsis equestris
GCCGCTTTTTGCATGCGACTCACGAACCCATTTGTGAGGCCGAAGGAGCTTTTTAATTCTTGCATGCGAAAGCTCTGATAAATTTATGCTGAAAATATAAAAGCTTAATTATAAGTTTGTTGTTGCACTTCGTTTGGTAATAAAATGCATATCCTGACTTCACTTTATCTTCTTTGTTATACCTTAACAAGCATGAAATAAAATAAATAATATCAGAATTAATAGAATTCTACAAAGTATATTGAATGTTTAATATATATATATATA
>NW_018181000.1:0-267 GCF_001263595.1 Phalaenopsis equestris
CTCTTTTGCTAGAAACCGCTCCCCCTTCTCTCGACTCCCTCTCGCACGCTCCCCGCGCCAGGAGCCCTTTACCGTATGCCGCCCCTCATCGGCGAGCACCAAACCCGCTGGAAACCAGGAGGCCCCCTCACGTGCTCTCATGGTTCTTGTCTTTCTCAACTGGAAAAAAATTATTTTCGAAACAAATAAAAATACATTTTTCTTGTTTTGGTTGTTTTAAAAACAACAATGTTTCTTTTAAAAATAATAAAGAAGTAAAACAAAAGA
>NW_018181001.1:0-267 GCF_001263595.1 Phalaenopsis equestris
ATAAAAGATGAAATTAAATTTAAATAGAATTACTGCTATATGAATTATAATTAATTAAATTTTCAATTGAATTACTTCAGTTTATTTACGCTTTTATTTATTGGTTGTTAAACCATTTATAAAATTTTACTGGCACGTTATAAATGCAATATGTCACACTCTATAAACATTGAATTATTTTCCCGAAAAAAAAATTAAAATGACAATAAAATTAAAAAAAAAAAATTGAAATTGCACCAGCCGGGAATCGAACCCGGGTCTGTACCG
>NW_018181002.1:0-267 GCF_001263595.1 Phalaenopsis equestris
TGCAGGCACTTCATGCGCACATTTCTTGGCATGGTGGGTTTTGAAAATTTCTGTTGTGGTTTCTCATGACATCGACCATGCACGTCTTTTGGCGTGATGGGTAGGCTCATACTTTCGATGTAGTCCCTTAAGTGAGGAGGTTGCTGGGAGACTGTTGTTATTTGGACTTGGTTAAAATTCGGCTGAAACAAAATGAAATAGCTCAAAATCTAATACAGTGTAGAAGGCTTGCAGAGTACTCTGATTACAATATATTTGAAATATTTT
>NW_018181003.1:0-267 GCF_001263595.1 Phalaenopsis equestris
CAATATTGGTTTTCTTTAAAACCTCGTCAACTCTTTTTTGCTAATGCGACAGTAGAATTAAAAAGTTTTATTATTAATAATGATATTAAGATCACCGATGTCAATCATGTTTTTAAAAAATTCATTGAAAAGTTTATCAAAATGTCTCACCAACCTATGGTAAATATATTTTTTCTATTTTTCTAAGAAAAGAACTTTTTGATTTTTCAACATTAATATGCTTGAATTAAATCTTTACACTTTCTCTTTGTTTGGCTACCCTCTATA
>NW_018181004.1:0-267 GCF_001263595.1 Phalaenopsis equestris
AATTGATTCTCATATCATACTTAAGACAGATGAATTCGTTCAAGATAATGAAGATATCAATGACACTAATTATGATAGCGCCGCGAGTGAGGAGCCAGGCCTCGAGTGCCATAGTGCACCACTTGCTATCAACTTAGATCTCTCTGATGATGAAGAAGAGAGACTAGAAATTTTGCCTACAACATCTTCAGACGAAGAAATCACAGAAATAAGCCTAAGGAGTGGAAAATTATTACCCTCGAGGTTAGCTCTAGTAGATAAAGGAAA
>NW_018181005.1:0-267 GCF_001263595.1 Phalaenopsis equestris
TTTACATTTCTAACACCCAAAATTTGATATTTATACTTATAATTTCATATTTGCACTTATAACATCTTGGTGCCAAAAAATATGCATGCAAATGTATTTTTTTCATAAGAATTTATAATTATCACTTAACCGATTCATTTAATGACCATCTTTAATAGCTTAGAAAGAAAAAATGGAAATCCTTGCAACTAATCTACGGCTAAAAAATCCCTTTAAAACTAAGATTAATACACCTTTTAATAATATTAATGAGATTTAGAACATTTT
>NW_018181006.1:0-267 GCF_001263595.1 Phalaenopsis equestris
CTATTTATTTGCAGTCAACCCCATGTATTACATTCTCACCCATGGAATGGAGTATTACTCTCACCATGTTATAGAAATCATATCTCTTTTGGATCATATATTTTTCAACATATTTTAACAAATAAATTAGGCAAATTGAAAAGTAAATGAATGTTGGAGTTCAAATCATCACAAATTATTGGATTTAAAAATGTGTAAAACAAAATTAATTTTTCTCAAAACCATATTTCATAGTAGGGAAAAGGATAAAGAAGACTACTTAGAATT
>NW_018181007.1:0-267 GCF_001263595.1 Phalaenopsis equestris
AGCTTAAATTGTACAGCAGAGCCATACAAAGGCCTTAAGAGAAGTAGAAGATTTATGTCGCAATAGACGGACAACCTGGAGATCCTTTGACTTGTTGTTTAATAGCTAAGGAAAGATGTGATGTTGCAGATCCTCGTGTTGTTTGCAGAACGCAGTTATAGAAGGTTGCCCACAAAGCTAGCTCCAGACTCCTTAATGAAGTAGTGATCCTAAAGTCTAAGATTTAAAGGTTTAAATGGCAAGTTTAAATTCAATTATCATGGGGGG
>NW_018181008.1:0-267 GCF_001263595.1 Phalaenopsis equestris
TCAGAGTGTTATATGTGTAAAACCCATTATATTAAATATAAACGGAATTGTAATAAAATTGACATTCCATTGAGAAAATAAAATTCAATTTACTTTTTTTTATCATAATAAAATCTCAATCTTTATTTTTTTTTAATTTTTAAATTCTTAATGATTTGATTTTGCAGGCATAAATATATAAGTCTGATAATTTATTTTAAGAGTTTAGATGAAAACTCTATAAATAACTAAATTTTCAAATGTACTTATATAGATCCCTTAATAAAA
>NW_018181009.1:0-267 GCF_001263595.1 Phalaenopsis equestris
TCACCTCCCTCCATCTCACCGGAGATTCAAAATTACTATATTTTCAATGACTCCACCACAAGAGTTGCATTCGTCTGTCTCCCTCTCTAGCATTCTCTTCAGCATTATGGTACTGGGTTATATGTTCTCACAAATAATAAGGAACCTAAGTCCCATAAATATTCAACAAATACATAAAAATTGGGCGGTATGTATCTAAATGCTACTAATTTATACTTTACATGACCAAAACAAATACCATATTAAAATTAATTTTGAGAAAAATAA
>NW_018181010.1:0-267 GCF_001263595.1 Phalaenopsis equestris
GCTTCTAGACCATCAATTGATAGAGTCTTAGGCAATATGATATCCAAACTCATTTAAACATTATTTTGATTGGCTCACAAGAAATGTGCTTCTCAAATTTGAGAAAGTACCAATTTATTGATCTCACAATCTCATGTTTAGGCACGACATTTATATTTGAAAGAATCTAATTTGTCAAAAACCCCCAATTGCAACATCCAAATACCACAAATTTTGGAGAAACTCCCTTACTTTAGATAGAGTCTACACTAATTATCCAAATTAATA
>NW_018181011.1:0-267 GCF_001263595.1 Phalaenopsis equestris
CAATTCTTATGTATTTACATATCTCACACCTAATCATTCATATTTACACATAAAACACTCAAACATTCAATATCACATTAAAAATAACATTATTATCACTTTTTTAAACGTGAAATACATTTTTTCATGTAACTAAAGTGCTATGCATGTAAGGACCAAAGTAAAGGTAAGAGATATATAAATACCCAAGAATTGTGTGCAACATATGCAAATTTCACATTAAAAACAGATGTACATCATCTGAAAATTTAGATATTTAGGATTAAT
>NW_018181012.1:0-267 GCF_001263595.1 Phalaenopsis equestris
AATAAGAGTAATAGTAGAGCACCCGAAATATTTACGAGGAAGAAGCCCATGACATAACTATTGAATAACATTCACCAAACGAGTCTTCAACATATCCCAAGATCTGATATAGAATGCAGAAGTAAAGACATCCGGACCAACCACTCTGTTAGAATCAATAGGCTTTAAAGCTTCAAAAATATCAACCTCTGTTGGTTGTGAAGAAAGATCAGAAAAGTCAGAGAATATTTACAACTGAGAGAAAATAAAAACTAACATTTTTTTTTT
>NW_018181013.1:0-267 GCF_001263595.1 Phalaenopsis equestris
GTCTCGATGTGTAGGCTCTTTTACTATTAATTTCGACGGCTTTCCGAAGGTTAAGTTAAAATGCGGCTTTCAAACGGGACTCCCTGTGGATTTTTAGTGAATCTAGTAAACAACGGTTATTAAATATGATCTGATGGTCAAAAATGTCAATTGTGTAAAGCGACGGCCAAACAATATCAGAATGTTAGACATTGATTTTTATTTCTTAATAATTGACTGTTGTGATATTTTAATTGACGGTTAACCTGACAGTTTATAACAACTTAA
>NW_018181014.1:0-267 GCF_001263595.1 Phalaenopsis equestris
ATGAAAAATCTATGGTGAAATTGCAAAATAACTATGCCAAAGTGTAGATCTAACCTCAAGAAGATGAAATCCGGTGTTTTCAAGCCTATAAACTTGAAGATCAAAGCTCTAATAAGCACCCTAGGATTGGTTTTAGCGAAAAAGAGGAAGGAGCTTAGGCGTTAACAATGGTGTTGGTTCGGTTTAATAGGCAAAAATTTTGAGTTTCGGTCGGTTCAGTTGAACCGGGGCCTAGGCGCCAAGCCGTGCGAGTGGTTTGGTCTAGGC
>NW_018181015.1:0-267 GCF_001263595.1 Phalaenopsis equestris
TTACTTAGTTCTATATATATATAATTCATATTATCATCGTAATCCTATAAGTTGAAAATATGACTTTTTGGGAGATGTGATTTCCTCTTGATATCGGTTCAATTGATCTCAATTTACTCTTAAATAATATGATTCACAAATTGATGAGTTACAGTAGGGACAATCCCACTTGGAGCGCAGGCGAACACTACAGGATAAGCTGATTTTTTAATCCGCTTTTTGTGTCAGATTTTTTTTATGTAAATTTTATTGTGTGATTTGCGGTCG
>NW_018181016.1:0-267 GCF_001263595.1 Phalaenopsis equestris
TTGTTGTTCGTGTGGTGTGTATTGTGTTAGGCATAATGGGATTTATTCCAATGTTGGATCATTGATTAACTAATCAACTGATTCGATCTGTCGCTTGATTTGTAACTGAAAGAAAGGTTTGTTGGAAGTTATCATTTTTTTTATTTGTGTATTATTTCATCTTTATCTTTCGTAGGACATGAATTTAAATATAATGTTTTTTGTGCAAGAGTAGAACGAGGATTGTTTGCAATTCACTTTACATATTTTTATGTTGACCTAGCCTTA
>NW_018181017.1:0-267 GCF_001263595.1 Phalaenopsis equestris
CACATTAGGATCATCCAACTTAATTAACTTTCAAACCACAACAATTTATAAGATTACATTTTTACCCTTTTAAAGAAAATGACATGAATTGGTTTCTACCATTTAACCTTTTATGTTTCAATCATTTAAGAAAGTTAATTATAATCAATATTACCCATTTATCCTCTTGTTTGACCTAAATTTTAATTAAAGTTCAAAATTCCATTATTATCATTTTGTCCTTAAGAATTTTCACTTCATAATTCTCTTAATTTAACTCAAATGACT
>NW_018181018.1:0-267 GCF_001263595.1 Phalaenopsis equestris
AGGGCATGAAGAGGCCTACCCTGAATGGAAAGATGGGAATAGGGCGTCAACCTAAATGTAAGGATGGGAATAAGAATTAAGGTACTGAACCCAAGAATAACATGCAAATAGTGTAAAGGATTTGTGGTGTTGAGCTCATGAATATATGACATGCAAAGATTGACATTGGTGAAAAAAAAAATTCATGAGATTTTGTATAGAGTATGACACTCCGGGAGATATGAAGAAGTTGGGGCGGACAAGAATATTCATGCTGCGCAAGCAAAG
>NW_018181019.1:0-267 GCF_001263595.1 Phalaenopsis equestris
TTTTTTTACATTTATACTGCATCAAAAAATACCTCTCCTTTTTTTTCAAAGTAAAATAAACCTTTTATACATATGAAAGGCGGTGGAATATATAAGTATATGATATATAATTACATAGGAAATGAGTAGCTTGTTTGTTATTGAATTTTATGGAGTGGCAGAAGAAACATTTTACATGCATACCACTCAATTCATATATAATCACATATATAACATTTAAACTGTAATTTTGCATTTATACCACTCAAATCTTTCGTATCACATAAA
>NW_018181020.1:0-267 GCF_001263595.1 Phalaenopsis equestris
AAAAAAATTAAATATAATATTTTAATAATTCATAACTGTCCATTCGAAGTCTTTACTAGTTGATAAAAAAGAATGTTTGTAGATTAAAATGCTATGTTTAAAAATTAGAAAATTAAAATATTATATTTTATATTTTAAATAATTAATAATTAAAATCCAGATTTAAAAGGGAAACCATATCGGCCTTGCCGTAGGAAAATCAAAATTTGACCCACAGGAAACAACGACGACCGAGCAACTGCCCGTCGTCCCCTCTAGAAGGTGTTA
>NW_018181021.1:0-267 GCF_001263595.1 Phalaenopsis equestris
GAGGTGCAGAAGATGGCGGAGATGACGGCCGTGGAGGCTGACGTTGGCTATAACTGTAGCACCAGCGATGGCGCGGCCGGTCGAGGTCTTCTCGGGCCATTTGGCTTGCTCGTGCTCGCAGATAAAGATGTGGGCGAGCAAACTGCTACATATTTTTATCTTGCAGCGTCTGCCGATGGTGCTGATCGCAACACACATTTTTGTCAGGACGAGACCCGGCAAGTTAATTCAGCGTTTTTCTTTTTGGAGAAACATAAATTTAATCAA
>NW_018181022.1:0-267 GCF_001263595.1 Phalaenopsis equestris
CGATCATTTATGTTCGATGGATTAAGTGATCGATTGAACGGATGTATTGAGTTAGTCAGTCTCTTAATGATTTACCGTGTGAAATTTTGATCGACAATAAGGGTGTTCTTTTTCATTGTTTGATCCCTTTAAGATTTGTGATGATAATTTTCATGTATACATATTAGTTTTCCAATTTTCTTGCCTCTTGTTAACTATAATTACAATGAGGACAAGAAAATAGTTAATTAAATTTCATCAAAACATAATGATTACTCTCTAGTTTTT
>NW_018181023.1:0-267 GCF_001263595.1 Phalaenopsis equestris
TATTTATCTACTTAAGTGACGCGGCGCCACACAATCCTCATACGCGTCGAGCTCTCCACGTGGCATCCTATGGTTCGACGACGTCGTCTAAAAAGCTGCCCCATCAGCTCGCAGCTCTGCTTCGTCTTCGCGTCCAACCCCATCAAGACCGTCCATCGCATAAACGCACGATCGGACGGTCCTCCATCATCGTCCCAAATGAGCCAACCCATGAGCCGTCCAACTTCAAACCCTAATATCTCACTCAATACTCAACCAAATTAAGTG
>NW_018181024.1:0-267 GCF_001263595.1 Phalaenopsis equestris
AATTAAAAGGGTTTAAGATTTAAAAAAATTTAGTTTAAAATTGGTTTTTTAATCTTAGTAGACAATAAGTTTTGATTTTGTTGAAAGATTTAATATATATTTTTGTTAACAAATTTTAATTTTAAATTGAGATCAATTTCAAAGAAAACTCTTTTGAGATGAGGTTTCCTTTGAGCTTGGATCTTAAAAAAATTTAAAAAATTATTGTTTTAGAGCGTATTTAGTTGATATAAAAAATACTTTTAGGTTTGCCCATTATCATTATTT
>NW_018181025.1:0-267 GCF_001263595.1 Phalaenopsis equestris
TTTTTTTTCTGTCCAGTTAGTGTCATGACATTGGTCGAGAACAAAGCTGCTACCATATCACTTTTAAAGATAGTTTTTCAAGGTATTAAATTGATTATTTATTATTGTCATATTTTTTTGAAATTTTAATGGTTTGAGAAAAATTTTCATGTAAGTTATGATTTATTTGTTTCACCCTAGAAATACAATATTATTATTTGTTATACGTCACAATAAATGTTTGAATATTTATTCTTTTCATCATGGACTCATCAACACACAAAAAAA
>NW_018181026.1:0-267 GCF_001263595.1 Phalaenopsis equestris
TGCCCCCGATGCTCTTAAGTAGCCAGTAGTCCTAGCCTAATTAGAGTAATTAGTCTGTGGACTGCACTACTTTACATAATATTTATAACAATAAAAATAAAATTTCTTTTGACTGTTAAAGTGAACCCTGCATGTAAGTCTAAACAACAACTTTTGCATAAAAAAATCAAAGAATTTTGGTAAAACTTACAAAGGTCAACAGATAGTCACTTGGATTGAGATTAAAGACTGTCTTCCGTAGATTGTCTGGTTGGTAGCTCTTACCCA
>NW_018181027.1:0-267 GCF_001263595.1 Phalaenopsis equestris
GGTTACATATTTGAAATTGGCCTGAATGGTGAATGCTGCGGTTTGATTTTTTGGGCACATGTGTAGGAGTGTGATATAGCCAGGGCAATGAATTTTATGTTCACTAGCAGGATTTTGAAAATGGTATTTGTCTTAATGGGTAATTGTTTGCAATTTATGTATGTGTTAATGGTTGGACTTTCTTATTTAGTTACAATTACTGGCATCAGCTTTCTCCAAAAACCATGCTTTTACTATTGCTATACTATATTGGGAGTTGAGGTTGTG
>NW_018181028.1:0-267 GCF_001263595.1 Phalaenopsis equestris
AATCCATTTTCATTCTCAGGCATCTCGCTGCAGAGTGGAAGCACTGCTCGTACTTAGGGTTCTTCGTCAAGGAGATGAAAATTCAGGGAAGGAGATCACAGGCTGAAATCTACAATCTCCAGTGAAGGAAGGAAGTTTCTAGCGTCTAGAGTCTGCAGAAAGAGGAAGCCTCCGGCCGAAAAACAGAAAAAGAGGAGGGGGATGAAGGGTTTGCAACATGGCAAAGATTGTCAGTTGTAGATAATAGAAAGTTTTTGATGAAAGTAG
>NW_018181029.1:0-267 GCF_001263595.1 Phalaenopsis equestris
AAAGTTCAAAACCTTGAATCATATTTGAGAAACATGGTCTTACATTGCTATAATATAAAATATATTCCTTTCAGGTGGAGGAAGCCAGAGACAAAGCACCAGAAGAGGATCTCTAGAAGAACAAATGCAAGTGTGCCCCACTTTCTGGAGTGTAAGAAGGTCTGAAGGAAGGATTCTGTCCAGTTCAACTGCCATAAAATACAGATGTGATGATTAGTATTTGGGGCTTTTCCATATATACCACCCAATTCCTATCTATTTACATAT
>NW_018181030.1:0-267 GCF_001263595.1 Phalaenopsis equestris
TTTTAGCATTTCAAAGTTTATAAACAAGTAGTCAAAAGATGTGGGAAGGGGAATCTACAGTATTATTTTTTATGTATCGAAAACCTAGAATACTCGAAGCTTCTCTCGCTACTTCTCTCTAGTTTCTCCTATTTTCACTCTCTACTTTTGTCCTATCTTGAGACCGACCTAATATAGTTGGTTGATGGGATTTAAGTTTCACCCACAGATAGATTTCGAGCTAAAATCCTCTCTTTTCTAACAAAATCTTCAACTCCTAGTCCACTC
>NW_018181031.1:0-267 GCF_001263595.1 Phalaenopsis equestris
TGACATCTTTATAAACCCGGGGACTAAAATGATCAACTACCATTTTGGCAATTATCTTTTGAAAACATGCTTTGTTACATATGAGAAGCAAAATCATGAAAAAATTGCCACAAAGAACTCGTGGTAGTTGGTATGACAGATCATCTATCTGATCATATGTAATCAACATGAGAAATTGAATCCTTATTTCTACAAAACATGCTTTGTTACATATGAACTATTTATTTATTAGAAGATTTACATACATATCACTCAATTCTCATGTAT
>NW_018181032.1:0-267 GCF_001263595.1 Phalaenopsis equestris
AGGTGTTGCCAATTTTAAACAGCATGTCGTATCTTTCTTTTTTTTACTTCACCATGTCTAAATGAATCCTTCATTCTTTTTGCATCCAAATCAAGAAGAAAAAGCAAGAACCAAATGCATTCAAATTAAATGATATGGAGGATCTTAGCAATTTCAACCAAAAAAACTTAATTTTGTGATTCTTTTTCTAAAGTTCTTTGAAGATTGGAGTGTATGCGAAAGAAAGTTTTCTAGCTTATTTGTTATTGATAAGATAAGTTTAGGCAT
>NW_018181033.1:0-267 GCF_001263595.1 Phalaenopsis equestris
GAGAAGAAGCTTAAGGTGGACGTATAATAAAAAATGATGTCCGAGTTTCCCTTAATTAATGAAACTTGAAATGCTCTCTTAAAAAAGTTCTTGCAATATTATATTCAAGAAAAAGTTCAATGATCCTGAGACTTTTGGTCCGTTATTAATTGACTCAGAAATATGTTTGGAAAGTGAAAATTATTATTGATTACACGACTAAAATTTTGAAATCTACTTAGGCTCAGAAAGTAAGAATTAAAGAGATGACGATGATATTAGCATTTA
>NW_018181034.1:0-267 GCF_001263595.1 Phalaenopsis equestris
CCCCCAATTTTAAAAGCCCAAGCCCTTAAGTCATTAGAAAAGCCTAAGATTCAATTAAAAGCCGACATGACAAATTTTCTCCTCATCATCCATTTAATAAAAATCATTTCCTAAGTTTTAAATCCATTATCAAATCATTCCAAATCAAGTCTCATGACAAACTCCACAAAAATACCACATAAATTAAAAAATCCCTTCTCATGCAAATTGGCCAAGCCAAGGACAAGCCATGGAGCCATCCCCAAGCCATAGGTGAGCCATATGAGC
>NW_018181035.1:0-267 GCF_001263595.1 Phalaenopsis equestris
TTTTTTTATGCTTATTATTTGTATACTATGTTATATGAATGGTTCTTCTATCTTTGGATTGTTCTTTGTCTTGTCTCTGTTTTGTTGCAGGTATAAGTGAAGGGGTGTTGTTCTAAATAAGTTTTTTGTTTTGGAATTGGAGTTGGAGAATCATGCTGATTGTTGAACTGAAGTATTTTTTAACGAACTTCATTGATCGGATTCCAGAATGAGAATTGTTATAATTGGGCACTTATCCTGACTGGCTATGTCTAATTTTATGTTGCC
>NW_018181036.1:0-267 GCF_001263595.1 Phalaenopsis equestris
CATGATGGTCAAATTATTCCTAAGGTGATGTCTTTAGAAATTGGGTTAACCATAAGGGCTATGGTTAGGTTTAAGGTGATCATATGGCCTTGAGTTGACCAATTGATTAAGTTTGACTAATTTTAGCATTTGAGTTGACAATGTGATTAATTGACCCTTAGGCTCAAAATTGATCAATTTAACAATGGTTTGATCAATTTGGTGTTTGGGTTGACCAGATGGTCAATAAGGTGGTCATTGGGTCATGGATTAACCATTTTGACCAAA
>NW_018181037.1:0-267 GCF_001263595.1 Phalaenopsis equestris
TTGTTTGGTGTAGCGTGGGTGCGGTTTATTAAACAAACCCAAGAAGCCACACAACAATCTATAGCTGGATTATTTGGCGTTATATGGTAATATTTCTTTTCACGCCCTCCGTCCCATTCGCTCTCGTCTCATAGGTGATCTACCCAGAGCTTTTTATTCACACATTCTCTACATGTGAGGCAAAAAGATGTACCTGTAATCACTAACATATAGTAGAAAATTTCAGCTAGGCAATGTCCCGTGGCTTTTCTCTTTCTAGTTTTTCAA
>NW_018181038.1:0-267 GCF_001263595.1 Phalaenopsis equestris
CACATGAATTGCAAAAACCTAAATTGCATAAATTGTAAAATCCAACAGCAGTGAACAACCAGTTGAAAATCAATGACTAAATAGAGCTAAACAAACAACCACAAAATTATAATGCCAAAGAATAACAACAGAGAATACTCTAGGTCGAGAGAGAGCAAATGAGTTAACCATAGACGAAGAACAAAGGATATACGAAGAGCAAAAAAAGCCAAGCAGAGACGGGGATCTTACTTATAGGGTGACACGAGAGAAGCTCAGTTACGAGAG
>NW_018181039.1:0-267 GCF_001263595.1 Phalaenopsis equestris
CTAAAATTTTTCCCTGTTCTTCCCAATGCCTCAAATCTCCTTTCTCCTTCGCTGATGGTGTGCTAAAATCCTCGCGGAAGCTCTCAAAACACTTTCAACACTTCCGAGGCAAGTTCAACGCTTCCGACGGCCACGGCTACTAGAATAGAAATGATAAAGATGTGCAATCCGACACATTAGTTAGAATGGAAGCAACAAGAAGAAATAAATGTCTCAAATAGCATGAAATAGGTGTTGGATTAATTTTGAGATTACAATGTAATTAAT
>NW_018181040.1:0-267 GCF_001263595.1 Phalaenopsis equestris
ATATATATATATATATATATATAGTAAAAAGAATGAGCCGGCGCGTGAGGTTGGGACTATATTGTATCTTTGTATGTATGTATGTATGTATATATATAATATAGTAAGAATGAGCTGGCGCGTGAGGTCCCCAACCCACCTTATTGGATCAACCCCTTCAGTTCTGGTGGCAACCCATGCGTGTTTTGTTGCAAATTCTATCACTTTTAGTAGTAGTGTTTTGTTGCAACTTAGATTTACGTTAAATAGGATTTATCAGATTTGATT
>NW_018181041.1:0-267 GCF_001263595.1 Phalaenopsis equestris
GTTTGGCTTGTGAGCACATCAAATTTAACTTATGAGCCATTTATGTAATAGAGATTGAGCAGCCTCACTAATATAATTACACCACAAATTAGTATTTCGCTTACATTTTCCACTCTACATTAAAAGATACCCTTAATTGAAAAAAAACTGCAATTTTAGAGATAATGCTAAACAAATGATAGGTATAAATTGAAACTAAACTACTCAAATTTCACACAATGGTGTGGATGAAATACCATACAAAAATAATTTTCATTCTATTTGTCT
>NW_018181042.1:0-267 GCF_001263595.1 Phalaenopsis equestris
CGTACTGCAGGGCGTTGCCCCCTCACTCCCAACCCACATAACCAAACTCCCCCGATTGGACAGATTCTCCCGCTCCGCTTTGCTGGCTCGTTTAGTTTCGCTCCAACATTTGTCCTTCTTATAGTATATGAGTCATACCAAATAAATCTCCACATTGGTAAATATTCAACCCCTTAGGAGAAATACATCATTGAGTTTATTACACACTGAAGTGGGTTGGACTACCATGTTGTCTAGCAACTGCAAACATTCAATAAGTCCAAGTAA
>NW_018181043.1:0-267 GCF_001263595.1 Phalaenopsis equestris
AATAAGCATAAAATGTATACATAAAATAGTACATTTTATTGTGTATCAGAGCTTTAGCCAATATTCATAAGATTGAGTTTCCTTCTTTAGACATTAGAGCTACTGAGATCCCCAGTAGATGACACAATGAATATATTGATAATCGAGAATGTCAGGATGTGTTGGTTTCACTTCTTTTGCGATTAGGTATAATTAAGATCTTAGTAGTTTGGGATGACGGGTTCGGGGTACTTTGACTCAGCTACCTCTACCTTTTAAGGACTACTC
>NW_018181044.1:0-267 GCF_001263595.1 Phalaenopsis equestris
GATCTCTGGTTTCCTCCATGCTTGGCATTGGAGCTTGAGTCCATCATTAGAAACCAAATACATATGAGGGAAATGAGTTGAAAAAGGGTAATAAGTTCATCAATAGCAGCCAAGGATCTTGAAGGTAGTGCTGAGGTTGTTCATCTTTCTGTTTGGTACTCTGGTCTCGGTTTGAGGATTTTTGGTTCCAAGATTTGAGTGGATTTTCCTAATTCTTGTAGTTTGTTGCTTGAGAACCTATGCTTGTGCTTTCTATGGTTTTTTTTT
>NW_018181045.1:0-267 GCF_001263595.1 Phalaenopsis equestris
ACTGTTGCATCAAAATTGATTTTATGAAATCTGTCCAGGTCAAGTTAAGATAGGACTAGATACCCTTGTTCTTGAAGAAGTTAATTGCACAAACTTGCCTCACACATATATAATTTGTTGGTTGATTCCATGAAGATTTACATAAATATATTTCACCATAAGGACAACTACTGCGACAGTAGTGTAGTAAGGCACATCTTAGCGTCTCTGCGTAATAATTTCTTCTACTCGAGTATTTGATGCATTGAATCCTTGATTAACAAACCC
>NW_018181046.1:0-267 GCF_001263595.1 Phalaenopsis equestris
AAACTTGGTTATTAAGGACCCTTTCGTCTTCTTGTCAATTTATCCTGAGCTTGTAGTGTTTCAACAATGTTCATGATTAATAATGTTCATTTTCTAAGCCTAATAAATCAACCCTAGTTCACTATTGAGCTCTTAGAGGTTGAAGGGTAAAGTTGTAAATTTTATAGAAGAAGTTCTATGATATTGTGTTTAATCTTTATTGAGAGATTGAATTGCTTTTGACCATGTATATGGGGTTTAAATTAGTGAATTATTATCTTCTTGACT
>NW_018181047.1:0-267 GCF_001263595.1 Phalaenopsis equestris
CAACCATCACCACCCCAAACCACAATCACCAAAACAACTAGACAACCCACAGCACAAGCCAAAGCCACAACACAACCACATACACCCCAACCCACATCACAGCTTAACCACATAAGTACCCAATCACATCCAACCACCAAAACCCAGAGCCACTACAATAGAGACACATGGTCTGAACTCACACACAAACACAACCCACAGCAGAGTCACCACAAACTAGAGCAACCACCCTAACCCATAGCCAACCCTAAACAACCACACAACCAC
>NW_018181048.1:0-267 GCF_001263595.1 Phalaenopsis equestris
ACATATCATACCCCCAGCGGCTCTACCCCTTACGCTTTGAAGTTTGGGTCCAAAGCAGTCATTCCTTTGGAAGTTGAATTACCTTCTCTGTGCGTTGCTCTAAGCAACAACATCACCAACGACGACAACTTTCAACTTAGGCTGGAAGAGCTTGATGTTCTCGAAGGGCTTAGACTGCAGCCTCAACAAAACTTTGAGTTGTACTGCTCTCGCATGGCCAGAGTTCATGACTGATTAGTGAGACCAAGAACCTTTATAGCTGGAGAT
>NW_018181049.1:0-267 GCF_001263595.1 Phalaenopsis equestris
TTTTCTTCTTATGATAAGCTGAATCCCAGAATAGTTGTCTAGGAAAACTTTTTTTTGACTCTGTACTTTTGTATTCGTGCAGACTACCACAGATCTGAGATAGTTGGGAATTGAAACTTCTGAGAAACTTTTGCAAGCAGTAAACATTTATATTGTTCCCATATGCAGGTTTGGTTTTTATTTAATCTGAGAAATGTTTGGTTTTCTTCTTTCAAAATATGATAGCTTATTGTAAATTCTAATGGCATATTTTTCTTTGCTAGCAAG
>NW_018181050.1:0-267 GCF_001263595.1 Phalaenopsis equestris
AAAACCTTAGAAGATGGAATATGAAATGCAATGCATCATGTGTAAATGACTAATAAGCAAGATCCATAATTTACGTCTTATAAGGCCCCATAAAACTTCATTCTTGGATGCATTTGGATAAGTTTCACTTGCTTATTATAAGAAAAACTAGTGAAATCCTGAACTGTACTCTAGCTTTTGCTGGTAGACACTGAATTCGACAAGAATGCTTATGCCGAACTTGTTGGATCTCATGAAATAGCTAATATTGATTTAGTGAACTAATAT
>NW_018181051.1:0-267 GCF_001263595.1 Phalaenopsis equestris
AGGAGTGGGTCCCTCCCACTCACATGCCGACTCAAGAGGCCTTCGGTACAGGAGGCCCCCACTAAAACCTGTTCCCGCCTGGTGCCTGACGGTGCAGGAGTACCTTCGCTCTTCACGGCAACCGGTGGCTTCGTCTTCCTTTTGAGCTGCACCAACCTAAGGTGCCTGAACCTCAATCTTTGTGCCGTGAAATCTCCCCTCGCCGATCTCTTCCTCCACTCTAGGCATTCGTGTGGTCGATCCAGTGGCTTGTGGATCCCGTACTCT
>NW_018181052.1:0-267 GCF_001263595.1 Phalaenopsis equestris
TTCAAAAAAATAAAAAGAACAAGTGCTCAAATTTCTCTACCAAAATGTTTCTCTACATTAAAGAAGAGAAAAGAGCAAACAAATTGATCTACTAACATTAGAACAGACATACATAAAATAAGTCCAACAAAAATTCTCTAAAAAGATAGAAAAATAGTGCTCATAATCGAACAAAGAAGCCGAATGAGCCAATATATATGTAAATCAAACCCTCATAATTTACAAACTCACCAAATATATCTAATCTAAATTAGGAAAGGAAATAAT
>NW_018181053.1:0-267 GCF_001263595.1 Phalaenopsis equestris
ACTTTAAGGGTCAAATCAATTCAAATGGGTTTCAAATTTTTATACAAAGTTAAAATGATCATTATTTTCAATGTGGAATCATTTTTGCAAATTTTTTTAATGATATTGTATTTATTAATTTTTTTATCAATTTTAATCACTTAAGTAGCTAGAATAATTTACATAATTATTTATATTTATTTTATATTTTTCCTGGAGTCCTCTGACCACAAGAAACCTTCCAAATAAAATCCCATATTTTTATGACTTATATTTTAATTTATATAA
>NW_018181054.1:0-267 GCF_001263595.1 Phalaenopsis equestris
TTAAAAAATAGTAGGAAGCAATAAAATGGATATTGCATTATCTAAGAAGTATGATTAATTATTATTTAAAAGTTAAAAGAATTGGCTTAAAAGTATTAGCCTAGGTTGATTCATAACTAAAAAAGAGACAATTGTATATAAAAATAAGTATAATTGACTATACCTACTATCCCAACGCGACCCAACGAATTGAATTATTTAAGGTGAGAAAAGATCGAATGTAGAGATTCAGATTTATTTATTTATTCATATCACTAAAAAACAATC
>NW_018181055.1:0-267 GCF_001263595.1 Phalaenopsis equestris
AGGTATGCTCCTATTTGTCACAATATCACATTTAAACATCCAAAAATTTGAAGTCCTAAATTGATTATGAATTATTTGCAAGGAGAAAGCCTTTTGTTATATATTCTCTAAAAACATTTCATTTACTTTTATTTGCATTTCTAAAAATTAATAAACTTAATTTTAATAATTATTAATTTAGATATTTTTTTAAGTTCTTTTAAAGTTAAAATTCATAAATTTAATTTCTTTTCTTTTCATTTATGTTTCCCTGTGGGATAAATATTA
>NW_018181056.1:0-267 GCF_001263595.1 Phalaenopsis equestris
TATTTTGTTTAATCTATAAAATGTACTTATTTTTAATTTAATTGAAAATGACCCAAGAACCTTTGAGATTTGGCATCTTAGGTTATTGCTGACCATGACAGAATTAGCGAAATCACTTAAAATGTAATTCGGTTATAATGAGATTATATTCATTTTTATTTATCAGAATTTAATATTTTTATTGAGAAAATTTAAAATATATTTAGATGAAGTTTAAGAGACAAAGTAAAAAAAATTATCCAAGACCCCAAATTATCTCATGTTTAA
>NW_018181057.1:0-267 GCF_001263595.1 Phalaenopsis equestris
TAATATTTTCTTGTAAAAAATAGAAGTAAATTATTAAAGATGTAAATTTATAAGGATTGAGTGGTATGCATGTAAATCATTCTTATATTAATTTTATTGAATTATTTTTTGTTTTAAATTTCGAATTTATTTTATTTACATATGAAGTGGTGTGCGTGTAAGAAAATCTGATATTTCACGTGAAGGGATACGAACAAAATGCAGTTCAGAAACTTCCAGATTTGCAAGAGCCAAGTGATTAATTGATCATTGCGTTCCATCGAATAT
>NW_018181058.1:0-267 GCF_001263595.1 Phalaenopsis equestris
TTTTTCTTTTAAAACTATATATAAACCAACTTTAGGAGCATAAACAATTATAACATTAAAAATTTTAGTATTAAAAGCAATCTTTAGAGCTATAATTCTATCGCAGATTCTACTAATTTTTACAAGCATAACCTAGACTTTTCTATTAAGTCATTAAAATAATTTTAAAAATCCTATGGCTAATGTAATTTGAAGCTTAGGCCATAATGTGTTTCAAAATGTTAAAAAAAACATGTCCCTATTGATTGATACATTGATATTGAAAGG
>NW_018181059.1:0-268 GCF_001263595.1 Phalaenopsis equestris
AAAACTTTGGCAACACTCACCAATTTTGCTTCTACGAAGCCGAACCACGCTCCAATTACGAACTCGAATCTCGGATATCAAATTTTTATGCGAAAACATTGCAGATACAGAGAAATTCACACATTAATCAAAGAAGGAAGATTTAATAATTCGACACACGAAAGATTTAGTGGTTCGACGTTGAATTGATTCATCTATGTCCACGAGAAGGAAAATTTCACTAGCACTAAATGAGAATAAAGAAAAAGGCTATGGATTACAACTTCAA
>NW_018181060.1:0-268 GCF_001263595.1 Phalaenopsis equestris
AAAACACAGAGATTTAACGAGGTTCGGCAATTTGCCTGCTTTTCGGCTATGCTTGTTCGCTCCGCCTACTCCGGCATTTGTCTCTTATCTGGTATATGAGCTAACAAAAAAAAAAATAGAAAGTAAATTGTGTAAAAAATAAATAACATATAAACTTTATTTGAAAATCGACCCCCCAATACCTATGTATTTACCAAATTAGACTTTAATAACTGGAAATATTTGCTAAGAAGTTATTGTAAATTTACAGTGAGAATATAATATATAT
>NW_018181061.1:0-268 GCF_001263595.1 Phalaenopsis equestris
CCGCACTTATAAGCTGCCTCAAACAGACCCTTAGCCACAAAATTATCAATCTTTTCTTATTTTAGATCACTTTTTTTTATATAATTTTTTTTTTTTGGTTATTTAGATGTGGCGAAGGACTTAATTGTGTTGGCATGATAGAAGACATTACTTGGTCAATCAAGCAAGTGGACAGGCAACTAAGAAACTAGAGTGGAAGATAGCTAGTAAGCAGGATGATGCCCATAGAAGGTCGCCTTGAAATTCAAGCATGCTTTTGAATTCATAC
>NW_018181062.1:0-268 GCF_001263595.1 Phalaenopsis equestris
TCAACACACACACATATGAAAGAGAATCAAACAGTGACGACTCTAGAAATTTTTATATGGAAATCCCGTAAAGGGAAAAAAACGGTGTCTGACCAAATTGCGAAAATTCACTATTGATTGACGATTACAAAAATGTCATGTCCCACAGACGGGAGAGGGTAACCATGTTTTTCAGACTACAGCTTCAACTGACAATGGTTGATGATTATCAAAGGTGGTTAGCGGTGGTCGACAACGGTAGGCGGTGTTCGATGACTGTAGACGGTGA
>NW_018181063.1:0-268 GCF_001263595.1 Phalaenopsis equestris
AAAATTGAAATTGCAAAAATTGAAAAATATTGAAATTTTGGCACTAGCACCAATGGTGCCAGCAGAGGCGCCGACAACGCCCTCAACCCGAAAGTGGCCAGACCCCTTAAAACTTCGTGACTTGACAGTAAAAACACCATTTTTACCCCTTCAGTTAACTTCAACTTCTGGTTCATGCACCTAGAGCTTACTAGTGCTTGGATTTGTGGTGATTTGAAGGTAAAAGAAGTTCAAATTTCATCTTCTCTCGGTAAGAGCTACACTTTGA
>NW_018181064.1:0-268 GCF_001263595.1 Phalaenopsis equestris
CAATCTGATAATCTACGAAGGGAAGTCCAACCTCAATCCGAGAGATTAACCATGGATCTTTATAAATTTTCATTTTTTTAATTTAGTTTTCAAGCATGTAGAATTTCCTTTGACAAGCAAAAGAAATTTTGTTTTTGTAAATACTAACTGGAGTTGTATAGTCCATAGGTTAATTACTCTAATCAAGCTAAGACATCAAACAACTTAAGAATGGCAGAGGTAACAATCTCATTAAGAGTTGGTGAATAGTATCATCGGTCCTTATCCT
>NW_018181065.1:0-268 GCF_001263595.1 Phalaenopsis equestris
TACACATAGCCCCCCAAACAAGAAAAAATTATAATAGAAATTTACATGCATACCCCAAAATTACTATATGTTTACATATCCATTATCCAACAAGCAAAAAATTGATATTTTTATTTTTTAGAGGGTTACCATGATGATATTTTTTAGGTGATGTTAGGGATTTGAATGTTGTGTATGTAAATATGAAATTTTGATGGTTAGATATGTAAATAGGCAAGAATTGGGTGGGTTGTATGCAAATGCCCCACAATTTTAATATAATGATATT
>NW_018181066.1:0-268 GCF_001263595.1 Phalaenopsis equestris
ATACGAGAGTTATTATTAGAGTAGGTGCTTGAACAGAAACTTCCATTGATCAGCTTATATGACAACAAGAGAGTTGTACAGTAAGAGCAAGGAATAATCAACATAGGCTATAATTATTGCATCAACAGGTAACTAATTTCTCATTTTTTAGTGACTCAATGTACATTTCTGTGTTAGCTGTGCTGTCCTTGGCTCGTATTATATATATATCTCTCTATATATAATAAAGACAGCTTATACCATGAAATTATGTTTACTTCATATTTAA
>NW_018181067.1:0-268 GCF_001263595.1 Phalaenopsis equestris
TACCCCCTGTAACCTCTCTGTAACCTATCTGTAACCTATAAATATATGAAAAAAGAAGTGCGGAACCTATAAAAAAGTACAAATAAGTTACATATAAGTTACAAGAAGATTATAAATGATAAAACAATAATATAACCTCTCAATACCCTTTGAATAACATCCAAAAACATACCCAGCAGTGCGTGAGTCTTACGTGGTCAAATTTTTCTCGATGCTCGGGCCACAAGCAACGCAACCGGGTACTTTTTCATCGCTGGCCGAGAGATTT
>NW_018181068.1:0-268 GCF_001263595.1 Phalaenopsis equestris
TACATATATTTTTCACCCTCCTTAGTATCTGATCTGTTGTAAAGATTATTAAAAGCAGAATTTTTAGGGTCACATATACATATTTAATAGCTGAATTTATATATTTACTTCTAGAGAAATTGACTTAAATATTTCTCTGACTATTTGTGCGGAGCTATTTTAGTCTCATGCCATATAGCAAAATTGATTTAATCCCTAAATTCTTAAATGAAGCTTTATTGGCTGGGCTGGCCAACACTAGAGAGAGGGAGAGTGAGAGGGAGAGGGA
>NW_018181069.1:0-268 GCF_001263595.1 Phalaenopsis equestris
TAATTTATTATGGATAGGATCTACATTGCTTAAGGCTTACACACTGGTGTATTAATTTGATAATTTTTAATAAATAAAGTAATAATTATGTGAATAAATAATATTATTATATGTATAACATAAATTTTTGATATATCATATAAAAATAAAGCACATAACTATCTCGCGTGAATTTTTTAAGTCATATATAAATGAGATGTCTCAATTAAATTTATTGATATTAAAACTTAGCGTACAAAATCTTTTAGCAAAATCATTGGTTCATGAC
>NW_018181070.1:0-268 GCF_001263595.1 Phalaenopsis equestris
TCTTTCCAGAAGAGGTCATACCAGATAGATGGAAGACAAGTTTCGTCCATGATTGAATGTTGAATAAAGTATATCCTTTCAAGGATGAGGCAATGTCGAAGATGTTCTGGGATTTGATCAAGAAGTCCGAATTCAAATTACCAGAATCGAACAAACCATATGATGTCGATAAGAAGGATCACCCTAGATATTGCCTATATCACGGATTGCTTGAGCCCAAAAGGGAGGGTTGTATCAGCTTCAAAGAGTGGCTCGAGAAGAACTTCAA
>NW_018181071.1:0-268 GCF_001263595.1 Phalaenopsis equestris
GAAGAAGGTTGGGGAGGGTGTTCTATGGGTTGTTGGGTGGAAAAGATGTTTAGCAAGCAGAAAATAACAAGATAGCAGTTTCCCTGAAGTGGACGGTAAGTAGACAATCAGAGGACGATGCGTGGGGGCTATTCAGGTTGATGACAGCAAGGGGGAAGGGTGGAAACGGAAGCAATTGAAACGAGACGAGGCCAAAAGATGGCTTGCGACTGGCCAGCCGGTGGGGGAGGCTGCGAAGAAGGTTGGGGAGGGTGTTCTATGGGTTGTT
>NW_018181072.1:0-268 GCF_001263595.1 Phalaenopsis equestris
TCTTTAGTTAGAAAATATAATGGGGCATTTACATTCAGAACACGCAATTCCTTAATGATGAAATTTGCATTAGTGATGAATGCTTTATCATACATAAGGTATGGTGGAATTTACATTAGTTGAATGCTTTCTCATGTATCTTAAAATGTAATGGGGCATTTACATACAAACAGAACACGCAATTCTCTTTATTATTTGAAGTGCAAATATCTTAAATGTTGAGTACATATCCCTCAACTAGTTTGGGAAACATGGAAAGTTTAGTTCA
>NW_018181073.1:0-268 GCF_001263595.1 Phalaenopsis equestris
AAAGTGGAGGTGACTTTGTGCTATGGAGCAATCAAGTGAACTGGCAGCTTGGCAACAGCTTTCTTGAGCAACTAAGTGTCAAGCCCACCTTTAGAGATAGAGAGGCTGACACTTAGGAAAGGTAGTGGTAGACCCAATTCCAAGAAAGAAAAACCAAAGTCAAGTAGAGGAGAATGTTGGAACTACGGTAAGAAGGGACATTTTAAGAAAGACTGCGAAGCTCCAAGGAAAGCTGGTGGTGGAGGACAGAAAAGTAGTTACTCTACTA
>NW_018181074.1:0-268 GCF_001263595.1 Phalaenopsis equestris
TCACATTTGAAATTAGAATGATTTTTATTAGTAAATATCAACGGATACAATTATTTTAGATATTGAAAACTCACGCCCAAATGACAGTGTAAAAATATAATAGAACATTCAGTGGACTGAGATAAACTGCAACTACTGAGTGGAGTGTTCTCGTTCTCAATGCTTTCTATTGGAAGAAATAGAACCTGCCTACCCGCTGAGCAGTTTCAATCATTCTCTCCAAACGACGACCTTGAAAGACAGACATCAGAGGAAAAATGAGCAACAC
>NW_018181075.1:0-268 GCF_001263595.1 Phalaenopsis equestris
ATCTAAAGGCAGCATAGAATGACCGTTGTTTCGATTGTTAAAGGTATCCAAGATAGGAGTGAACTAAACAATGTTGAATTTAAATTGGGCTGTTGTATCGAAAGGAGGCCTATGTTGATACCACTAAGACGAACCATGGTCATGGAAGGTCACAAAATGCTCCACGAGCCATTTCTCTACAAACCTCAAGCTAGAAGATAAAAAAATAAGAAACTATTTCATTGAAAAAAAAGAATTAACTCCACCATGTTTAAATAAGTCCCAGTAA
>NW_018181076.1:0-268 GCF_001263595.1 Phalaenopsis equestris
ATTAAGAAAAGCATATGAGAATGTTATGAAGGTTTCTATGTCTAGTATTAAATCCCTATGTGTTTATGTTTCTAACACCAAACTTTAATCTTATGTGTGAATGAAAGGATGTATTTCAACTTTAAAATGCAAATGAAAGTGATATTTATGATATAATATAAGTGATTTGAATTGCGTATAAAAAGAATGAAATTTAACTGTTGAATATGTAAATATACGAGAATTATGTGCTGCATATCAAACTTCCCAAATGCTGAAATAATTAATA
>NW_018181077.1:0-268 GCF_001263595.1 Phalaenopsis equestris
AACATGTTGGATTTGAAAACAATTTAAAATTTGACGAAAACATGGGACATTTAAAAAATGTTCACCGCCAATCTCTTTGCACACCACTTATTAAAAGCATCAATTGTTCGATTTACTGTATCTCAACTCAAGCCCTTTGATTCTAGCTTTAATTCCTTTCAGTTTTTTCAATTTTTCTTCAACTGATTGCACTTGTTTTTTTAACTGCATCCTATCATACTTTTTGTTTGTACTTTTCTTGAATTTTTTAATAATATTTTGTCAGTCT
>NW_018181078.1:0-268 GCF_001263595.1 Phalaenopsis equestris
AAGAATATAAAAAATGCAACAAACTATATAAACCTCAGCCTAGCATCTTGATATATTTCGCCTATCATCTTGTTCTATAAAAGAGCATGAATTAGAATGCTTTCCAAAATAAACAAAAAATTAATTAAAAGACAAGTTCAAGATTTATGATTTCTTATGCGAACAAAATTTCAATGGACAACCAAGTGCATTCTTAATTGCGCACCTTATAAGCCTTGAAATTGCGTTCCTTATCTCTAAGAAAAGAAAGATATTGATAGTTCACAAT
>NW_018181079.1:0-268 GCF_001263595.1 Phalaenopsis equestris
TCCTTGTGTTAATAGAGTAGTACCATACCCCATAACCTAATGACATTATGAAGGTTTAGGGCTAGTATTAACATTTACTAATAATTGGTTGAAAGTTGCTACTTTTTTTCTTGGGTTGTTGGTCGGTCTAGCCCAAAGATTAGATTGCTTGTAGAATATTTTGATGGGAGATTTTTGTGGCATTAAATTTGATATCCTTTAACACAGGTTATTAGATGCTTTTATCAAAAACTTACTTATAAATATGATTGAGATTTTTGGCTGCTAC
>NW_018181080.1:0-268 GCF_001263595.1 Phalaenopsis equestris
TGTTTTTCTTTTAGATACAATCAAATGGATGAAAATGCTAAAAGAGTGACAAAGGGTCAAATTTGGAGCAAAAATGAAGAAATTTGTAAAAATGAACTTGGGAGCCTAAGCACCCAGAATGACGCCTAAGCGCTAGGTACCCCACGCTTAAGCACTAGAAATAGTTACTTCATGAATTATTTAATTTAAGCGGATTTTTGAAGAGATGTTTGAAGCAGCCCTTGATAAAAAATTGGTAAATAGCCCATGGACATGAAAATTCATTCAA
>NW_018181081.1:0-268 GCF_001263595.1 Phalaenopsis equestris
ATATATCATACCATATCAAATATGTTTTGTTTTAAATGAAAGTATAAACAAAACAAAATAAAATAATAATAAAAAAAAATCAAAAAGGATCCCAAACGAGCCATAAATAAGTAAACAATGCTATTATATCCATTAGTATTTTAATCTATAAAGGCTTATATATAAATGTTGAGATATATATCTTTATATCAAAATAATTGAAATGAAATGTATGATTGCTTATGGTTCTAGACAATTGAAATCATATGAGTTGAATAATTCGACATAT
>NW_018181082.1:0-268 GCF_001263595.1 Phalaenopsis equestris
AAAAAAAAATCTCTCCCAAAAATCAAATTTAAGATAATTAAATAGTGCACGTTCTAGCAAATCAATTCGATCCTTATGAAAAATTGGAGTTTATAATACCTGATTCTCTACTAACAAACAAATAGAATTGGTAAAATCTGAAATAGCAAAGTGGGATTATTTAAATCTGCGATGATGAGCATATTCATCGCACAACTTAAACAGTGTGATTTATTCATAAAAACAAAATTTTCAAACTATAAATATTAAAAATATTCAATAAAAGAGC
>NW_018181083.1:0-268 GCF_001263595.1 Phalaenopsis equestris
TTTTTACCAGTAGGGACCTAAATAAGGTCTAATTCTCAACGCTCTCCCTCAAGGTATGCAAAAGATATCCATTAATCCCATGTTGTCACATAACCTAGACAAATCTACTGAACTTAAGTCCTTTGGTTAGGCAGTCAGTCACTTGCTCTCTGGTGACTACATGACTTAGCTCTGGTAGCCCGTTATGGCATTTCTTTGATGAAGAATCTATCAATCTCAACATGTCAAGTTTTATCACGTTGCACCGGGTTGTTGGCAATGTTGATTG
>NW_018181084.1:0-268 GCF_001263595.1 Phalaenopsis equestris
AAAAATCTACATCTGGAGCAGATGAACAACTTTCTTATATGGAGATCTGGATAAGAAAATATACATCGTACAGCCGCAGGGTTACAAGGTTACAGGGAAAGAAGGTCTGATATATAGGTTGAAAAAGGGTCTTCATGGCTTAAAGCAGACTCTCAGGCAGTGGTAAAGAAGGTTTGACATGTTCATGTCAAACAGTGGGTACATGAAATGTCAGACAAACCACTGTTGTTTAAACACTTTGATAGTTGTCATAAGATGACGTGTTGAT
>NW_018181085.1:0-268 GCF_001263595.1 Phalaenopsis equestris
AGAGAGAGAGAGAGAAAGAGAATTTAAGGAGAGAAGAAGAGTAAGTAGGGGTGAAAGTTGCAGAATGTCTCATATAAAAAGAATCAATCAGCTCCTGTTACTCTTTTTTGTTATATACACTGGAGACAAACAAGACACTTTGGTAATTATTTACGAAATTTACATAAATACCATGAAGAATTATTGCATCAGACATCAGGTATCCAAGATGCTACATGGCAACCCGGGCCTGAATCTTGTATGTCACCGAGCACCAAATTGCCACGTG
>NW_018181086.1:0-268 GCF_001263595.1 Phalaenopsis equestris
AAATTGGAGCCCACCGAAATACAACTTTTATTGTTATGAACAGTTCGGATCACACACCGTATGCATTTCTGCATCGTACTCAAATTTTTATATATTTAGATGTCTACAATTTAAAATTTATTATTTTTATTGTAGTTACATAAGAAAATATGCACGTAAAATTTTAATTTTTTTTAAGAGAATTAGTAATGGTGCCATTTTTTATGAGTTGTTCCATGTGTAATATAAATGTTAATATCAAAACTTGAAGATAGATCTATAAATACAT
>NW_018181087.1:0-268 GCF_001263595.1 Phalaenopsis equestris
ATTGAATAATCTGTTGATAAATTAATTAAAAATAAGATGTTGATAAGTTAGGTGCGGTGACAATTATAAATTTTTTTTTTTTTTAAAAAAAGCAAACAGCTGCCAGAAAGTTGCCCCGCACATAGATAGGTGCGGTATGAAAATGTTATTTTCGACTTTTTAAAAACGCATAAACTATCAACCGCACCAAATAAACTGTCCCAAACGGAAGCTAAATCTACATTATATTGATTTATAGGAACCACAATTAGCCTTTTTTTTTTACATA
>NW_018181088.1:0-268 GCF_001263595.1 Phalaenopsis equestris
TACATTATGAAACTCCTCCTTTGGCTGCTCATGCATCTAAATATCAGTAACTATAAATTCTTCTACTACATTTATTTCTGGTTTGTTCACTTTGACTATGAGGGTGAAGATTGGTAATGATTTAATGAATATCAATCTGCTTATGCCGCTAGATTTTTCATATGTTCTTAGCAAAGTTCAAAACTAACTCCTTACAAGATTTTATTTACTATTTATGCTAAATTTGCTCTTATTTTTTCTGATGAAGAAATTTCTGAGTTAGCTTCTC